>NW_028164712.1:0-1000 GCF_964263955.1 Coregonus lavaretus
GGAGTGAGGGAGGGAGGGGGAGAGGAAAGGAGGAGGGAGGGAGGGAGGGAGGGAGGGAGGGAGGGAGGGAGGGGGAGGGAGGGAGGGAGGGAGGGAGGGAGGGAGGGAGGGAGGGAGGAGAGGATAGACGATGGGGGACGGCCCTAAACAACAGAGAAGAAAACAACAGCGATGCCTTCATGCTGCCAACCCAGGTAAACAAGGCTGTGTGTGTGTGTGTCTGTCTGTCTGTGTCTGTCTGCGTTAAAGTTGAACACTGAACAATTAATTGGTCAGTACTGTGCATTCACTGACTTAATTACTATAACACTGTACATCCCAATGGACTGACTTTAAATGTCATGTTGTTGTCCTACTAGAAAAGCTAGTGGGGTGGAGGGATAGAGGGAGGCATGGAGGGACGGAAGGTGGGATTGCTTCTAGCTGTTTTAATTATTCAGAAATGCTGACAATGAAATGTACCTTTGGGAGGGATGTGGGATGGAGGGATGGAGGGAGGGAGAAATGGAGGGATGGAGGTATGGAGGGATGGAGGGAGGGAGGAATGGAGGGATGGAGGGAGGGAGGAATTCCAGGATAAAGGGGTAGGGGGATGAAAGAGGATAAAGTAAAGGAGGAGGGGAGAAGGGATGGAGGAAGTGAAGGGGAGAGGAGGGATGGAGGGATGGAGGGATGGAGAGATGGAGGGGTGGAGAGATGGAGGAGTGAAGGGGAGAGGAGGGATGGAGGGATCGAGGGATGGAGAGATGGAGGGGTGGAGAGATGGAGGAAGTGAAGGGGAGAGAAGGGATGGAGGGAGGGAGGAAGTGGAGAGATGGAGGGATGGAGGGAGGGAGGAAGTGGATGGATGGAGGGGTGGAGGGATGGAGGAAGTGAAGGGGAGAGAAGGGATGGAGGGAGGAAGTGGAGTGATGGAGTGATGGAGGGAGGGAGGAAGTGGAGGGATGGAGGGATGGAGGAAGTGAAGGGGAGAGAAGGGATGGAGGGAGGGAGGAAGTGG
>NW_028164711.1:0-12516 GCF_964263955.1 Coregonus lavaretus
ATTGATGTTTTTTTCACTCAATCCCGTTTTAAAAGTCTCCCTTCCTGTTTTATATTCCCTGAGACCAACAAGAAATGGTTTCCTGTTTTCATAAAACAGCCAAAGTAGTCTATCATTTCTGCATCACCGCATTTTGCACTAAGCGAAAGAGTAGGCTAGGTGCACTTCAGTTAGCTCGCTCGATGCAATGGGAGGGGGATTTTTCTGGGTTTGGCGGGGGAGGTGCTGCCCAAAAAGAATAATGAATGTAGGCTTCACTGTCCCGTGAATCATCCGTTGTCCCGCATTTGGGTATTTAAAAGTGGTCCACTCTACATGCATTAGAACTAGGAATTGAATAGGATTTCCATGGTAACATGTGTTGCTTGAGCTGATGCAAGGACCAACACCGAATGCAACAATAGTTCTGTGCGCCAGTGTGCAACAACCATAACCAAGGTGAACATAGCTACGTCAGAGCGTTGCTAGGGAAATTACCAAGATGTGATGTGATTTCTATGCTAAATATCATAACTTTGATTAAAGATAAACAATGTACAGTATGTGCAACTTTTACAAGTTTTGGATTACAAACATGTTCATAACATTTTCTATATAGTGTTGCTGATATATATATATATATCTTATATAATATATATAGATATATAGATAGATATATAAATATATATATATATATATATATATATATATATATATATATATATATATAATGTGTTTTATGGGTCATGAGCAACACAGGCAGAGAGAGAGAGAGAGAGACAGAGAGAGAGAGAGAGAGAGAGAGAGAGAGAGAGAGAGGAGAGAGAGGAGAGAGAGAGAGAGAGAAGAGAGAGAGAGAGAGAGAGAGAGAGAGAGAGAGAGAGAGGCAGAGAGAGAGAGAGAGATGCAGAGAGAGGAGGAGAGAGAGAGGCAGTGAGAGAGAGAGAGAGGCAGGAGGAGAGATGAGAGATGCAGAGAGAGAGAGAGATAGAGAGAGAGAGAGAGAGAGAGAGAGAGAGAGAGAGAGAGAGAGAGAGAGAGAGAGAGAGAGAGAGAGAGAGAGAGAGAGAGAGAGAGACAGAGAGAGAGAGAGAGAGAGGAGGGAGAGAGAGAGAGAGACGAGAGAGAGAGAGAGATAGGAGGCCAATCAGGTAGACAGAGGGGAGAGAGAGTTAGGGGCCCTACAGACAGAGAGAGGCAGAGAGACAGGGGGTCATACAGACAGAGAGAGAGAAAGGCAGAGAGAGAGAGAGAGGCAGAGAGAGAGAGGCAGAGAGAGAGAGACAGAGAGAGGCAGAGAGAGAGAGACAGAGAGAGGCAGTGAGAGAGAGAGAGATAGGAGGCCATGTAGGCAGAGAGAGGCAGAGAGACAGGAGGTCACACAGACAGAGAGAGAGAGGCAGAGAGCATAGGGGGCCATACAGACAGAGAGAGAGGCAGAGAGAGTTAGGAGTTCATGCAGACAGAGAGAGAGGCAGAGAGAGTTAGGAGGCCATGCAGGCAGAGAGAGGCAGAGAGATTATAGGGGGCCATACAGACAGAGAGAGAGGCAGAGAGATAGGAGGTCATGCCACTGAGCTGAAGGCTACTTTGACCTATATTCCCTCACAGTCAGGCCTCTTTCTGGCAGACAGGGCATCGTTTGTCAATGTGGTTGCCGTGGAAGCTGTGATTATAGCGGTGCACGAAGAGAGAGAAAGCTGAGAAAAATAAGTTTTTTTTATCCACCTCACGTTTCATCACACCTGTAGTTTATCTGCTGACAGATGTAGCAGTGTTCCAGTCAATGATAGGCTAGAGGTGGGATTAGGATAGGAAGTCATTTATATCTTCGTCTCCTTTTTGAGAGTTGTTTATTTCACTCCTCTTGCTTTTCTCTCCTCTTCTTCCTGTGCCAATGTGACGGCTTTATATTGTGTTGAGACTCCTGGGTCGAGGTCTGATTGCACTGCTGGTTAGAACCGTTCTGATTGGTCTAAGGCCTTCCTGAATGGCTTTTATTGGAGGGGCCGTGCGGCTGGCCACACCTCTGTGTCTCTTCTCTCTTTTCCTCTTTCTCTTTCCTCACACAGTGCACTTGTTTTCTCATCACCCCTAAGCTCCTCAAGCACACAAGCATCACTCAAGAAAATCTCAATGAGTTACTGACAGAAATGCTACATGCCACAATAACTGAGTTAGCCTAAAATACCATAGAAATCCACAACTACAATTCAGTCAAACGCTAACATGAGACTTGAACAAAATGAATGACTGCTACTCTGTTCTATCCAGCCCATCTTCTTTAGTAGTTCCTCTCCTTCTCTGCACATTCTCTCTCTCTCAGCCCTCCCCCGTTCAGTCCCTTTGTGACTGTATTTTGTGTCTAAGCCCTCCCCCGTTCAGTCCCTTTGTGACTGTATTTTGTGTCTCAGCCCTCCCCCCGTTCAGTCTCTGTGACTGTAATGTTTGTGTGTGTCTCAGCCCTCCCCCGTTCAGTCCCTGTGTGACTGTAATGTTTGTGTGTGTCTCAGCCCTCCCCCCGTTCAGTCTCTGTGACTGTAATGTTTGTGTGTGTCTCAGCCCTCCCCCGTTCAGTCCCTGTGTGACTGTAATGTTTGTGTGTGTCTCAGCCCTCCCCCGTTCAGTCCCTGTGTGACTGTAATGTTTGTGTGTGTCTCAGCCCTCCCCCGTTCAGTCCCTGTGTGACTGTAATGTTTGTGTGTGTATCAGCCCTCCCCCCGTTCAGTCCCTGTGTGACTGTAATGTTTGTGTGTGTCTCAGCCCTCCCCCGTTCAGTCCCTGTGTGACTGTAATGTTTGTGTGTGTATCAGCCCTCCCCAGTGCGTCAGTTTGACAGTAATGACTATGATGCATAGTTGGAAGCCTTTCATACTGTCACTCCCATGGCAGGGCGGGACCGTGCTAGTCCAGAGAGTGTGTGTGTGTGTGTGCATGCGTGTGCTCGCGCATGTGCATGTCTGTATTTGTTTGTAAGCTCGTGTGTGTGTGCGGGTGTTACGGATGTTAGAGTCGCCCTGTCACATGTCATACCCGACTACCCAGAATGCCCTGAGGAAGGTCACATTATTGCCCCATTCCGTCCTCAGGCTTCACATTTACTGCTTGACCACGTTTATTTATTACAATTGAAACCTGATTCACTTAACTCACGCATCACATGGCAGGCTCGCATTCCTTACTGCCTTTCTCTGAAAAACAAACATGACAGTGGCTCATGGCAATAAAAACTCTTAAAGATCGGACCCTTTTTTTCAATTTTAGCATAAAATGACATACCCAAATCTAACTGCCTGTAGCTCAGGACCTGAAGCAAGGATATGCATATTCTTGATACCATTTGAAAGGAAACACTTTGAAGTTTGGAAATGTTAAAATAGTGTACGAGAATATAACACATTAGATCTGGTAAAAGATAACACAAACAAAGAAACATGCAGTTTTTTTTTGTGTGTTTTTATATCATCTTTGTAATGCAAGATAAAGGCCACAATATAATATTGCAGTTTAAAAGCAATTTAAATGTTGGCCACTAGATGGCAGCAGTGTGTGTGTGCAAAGTTTCAGATTGATCCAGTGAAGTATTGCAATACTGGACTATTTTGTATGTAGTCTTCCCAAATGTGCCGAATTGGTCAATTGATACATTTACAAGTACATAACTATAGAGAACATGCAACAATGATATGGTAATACAAAATGTAAGTTTACACACTCCCAGGAATGTCAAAAATGATGGATCATTAGCTTATACACTAACTTTCACATGTCTAGATGCTACATTTTATCTCTGGGACCCTTAGGATGACAAATCAGAGCAAAATTACTGAATATAAGTACATTATTTACCTTCAGAGGTGAATGTATCAAACCAGTTGCCTTGATAAAAGTGTTTTGTTGTTGTTTTCACTGTAATAGCTACTGTAAATTGGACATTGCATTTATATTAACATTAATTTAAGCTCTCTGCCCATATACAGTTGAAGTCGGAAGTTTACATACACCTTAGCCAAATACATTTAAACTCCGTTTTTCACAATTCCTGACATTTAATCCTAGTAAAAATTCCCTGTTTTAGGTCAGTTAGGATCACCACTTTATTTTAAGAATATGAAATGTCAGAATAATAGTAGAGAGCATGATTTATTTCAGCTTTTATTTCTTTTATCACATTCCCAGTGGTTCAGAAGTTTACATACACTCAATTAGTATTCGATAGCATTGCCTTTAAATTGTTTAACTTGGGTCAAATGTTTCGGGTAGCCTTCAACAAGTTTCCCACAATAAGTCGGGTGAATTTTGGCTCATTCCTCCTGACAGAGCTGGTGTAACTGAGTCAGGTTTGTAGGCCTCCTTGCTCGCACACTCTTTTTCAGTTCTGCCCACAAATGTTCTATAGGATTGAGGTCAGGGCTTTGTGATGGCCACTCCAATACCTTTACTTTGTTGTCCTTAAGCCATTTTGCCACAACTTTGGAAGTATGCTTGGGGTCATTGTCCATTTGGAAGACCCATTTGCGACCAAGCTTTAACTTCCTGACTGATGTCTTGAGATGTTGTTTCAATATATTCACATAATTTTCCTTCCTCATGATGCCATCTATTTTCTGAAATGCACCAGTCCCTCCTGCAGCAAAGCACCCCCACAGCATGATGCTGCCACCTCCGTGCTTCACGGTTGGGATGGTGTTCTTCGGCTTGCAAGTACCCCCTTTTTCCTCCACATATAACGATGGTCATTATGGCCAAAAATTCTTTTTTTGTTTCATCAGACCAGAGGACATTTATCCAAAAAGTACGATCTTTGTCCCCAAGTGGAGTTGCAAACCGTAGTCTGGCTTTTTAATGGCGGTTTTGGAGCAGTGGCTTCTTCCTTGCTGAGCGGCCTTTCAGGTTATGTCGATATAGGACTCGTTTTACTGTGAATATAGATACCTTTGTAACTGTTTCCTCCAGCATCTTCACAAGGTCCTTTGCTGTTGTTCTGGGATTGATTTGCACTTTTCGCACAAAGGTACGTTCATCTCTAGTAGACAGAACGCGTCTCCTTCCTGAGCAGTATAATAATAATAATAATATAATATTTAGCAGACTTGGAAGACAGGTCTTGGCTGATTTCTTTTAATTTTCCCATGATGTGAAGCAAAGAGGCACTGACTTTGATGGTAGGCCTTGAAATACATCCACAGGTACACCTCCAATTGACTAAAATTATGTTAATTAGCCTATCAGAAGCTTCTAAAGCCATGACACAATTTTCTGGAATTTTCCAAGCTGTTTAAAGGCACAGTGAACTTAGTGTATGTAAACTTCTTACCCACTGGAATTATGATACAGTGAATTATCAGTGAAATAATCTGTCTGTAAACAATTGTTGGAAAGATTGCTTGTGTCATTCACAAAGTAGATGTCCTAACCGACTTGCCAAAACTATAGTTTGTTAACAAGAAATTTGTGGAGTCGTTGATAAATGATAATTCATGACTCCAACCTAAAAAAAGCTTGTCCGGAGAAGACAAGGTGAGCGCTACCATCAGTACTGTGTCATGCCAACAGTAAAGCATTCTGAGACCATTCATGTGTGGGGTTGTTTCTAAGCCAAGGGAGTGGGCTCACTCACAATTTTGCCTAAGAACACAGCCATGAATATAGAATGGTACCAACACATCTTCCGAGAGCAACTTCTCCCAACCATCCAAGAACAGTTTGGTGACAAACAATGCATTTTCCAGCATGATGGAGCACCTTGCCATAAGGCAAAAGTGATAATTAAGTGGCTCTGGGGAACAAAACATCTACATTTTGGGTCCATGGCCAGGAAACTCCCCAGACCTTAATCCCATTGAGAACTTGTGGTAAATCCTCAAGAGGTGGGTGGACAAACAAAAACCCACAAATTCTGACAAACTCCAAGCATTGATTATGCAAGTATGGGCTGCCATCAGTCAGGATGTGGCCCAGAAGTTAAATGACAGCAAGCCAGAGCGGATTGCAGAGGTCTTGAAAAAGAAGGGCCAACACTGCAAATATTGACTCTTTGCATAAACGTAATGTAATTGTCAATAAAAGCCTTTGACACTTATGGAATGCTTGTAATTATACTTCAGTATACCATAGTAACATCTGACAAAAATATCTCATAACACTGAAGCAGCAAACTTTGTGAAGACCAATACTTGTGTCATTCTCAAAACTTTTGACCACGACTGTAATTGTCTGCATCACTTCTAATCCCCCATATAAGTTTTCTCTCTCGCAAATATATGTATATTCATATATATATATATATATATATATATATATATATATATATATATATATATATATATACATAGATACACATACATACATATACACATACATACATATAAATGCATGTACATATGTATATATACATATCCTTTAAAAAATAAAATTTTTCATTTATTACTTTCCAACCCCACCACCCCTCCTCTAATTGGAGTAAACTAGTGAACAACAATGCTTAGGCTTCTACTTCCAGCTTATACATACTAAATGTATTTTAAGGACACAGTCAATTTTACAATTATTCTATTTTGTGTGGTTTTACTCCTGAACTTCCTGTACCCTCTATCTGACATTATCTTGGTGATGTTGCAGTCAGACCACAGTGATGAGCATTCTGTCCCACAGGGAAGGCTTTGCAGTTTGCTATGTTTAACTCCTCGAGGACTAATTACATTGTTAATTAAAGCAATCACAGGTTTAGAGATGTCATATCGCCCATGGCTCTAACACTGATTAGCTCTATTGTATCTCCTCAGTGCATCTCCAGAGCTCCCTGAAACCTGCCCAACAGGTGTCAAGAATACATTATATCAGTCTAGCAATCACACAAGCCAAGCCATGCCTTGACTATTGATGATGTCCACTCGAGCGAGTGGCTACAAAATGTTTTATCTTGATTACTAAAATTAGATTTCTGAAATGCCAGCCAGAGACTTTAGAAGGAGATGAGGTTACATGAGGGTTGCATGAGTCCCTGAGTAATCTGTATGTGTCGTGTTTTACATAAACATTGTAAACATGCTTACGTGATCAGGTCACCTGAAGAACAGCGACGATACACTCTGAGATTAGGATTAGGATACCCATTAGCTGTTGCACTTCCTGGGGTCCACAGATGACATGGTCCACCCGACACAGCCCCACCGTGTCCAGTCTCGAAGCCTGGGTATTTCCTCCTCCTCCCTGATACCCCATGACCCCAACCTCCTGGGGAAGTGTTGGGTTGGGGCGGCCCGGCCCGGCCCGGCCCGGCCGGGGGAGGGAGGGAGAATGGGGGGATATCAAGAACCCCCCAGCCTACCTCCAGACATAAATATTTACTCAGAGGACAGTTTTAGTTGGACACAAGCTGGAGCTAAAACAATCATGAGTAACACACAGTGATTGGGCCCTGGCTGGGTCTGTTTCCCATGCAGGAACTGGAGTAGAGTAGAGTAGAGTAGAGTAGAGTAGAGTAGAATACAGTAGAGTAGAGTAGAGTAGAGTAGAGTAGAGTAGAATAGAGTAGAGTAGAGTAGAGTAGAGTAGAGTAGAATACAGTAGAGTAGAGTAGAGTAGAGTAGAATACAGTAGAGTAGAATACAGTAGAGTAGAATACAGTAGAGTAGAATACAATAGAGTAGAATATAGTAGAGTAAGGTATAGTAGAGTAGAATACAGTAGAGTAGAATACAGTAGAGTAGAATACAATGGAGTAGAATACAGTAGAGTAGAGTAGAGTAGAATACAGTAGAGTAGATTAGAATACAGTAGAGTAGAGTAGAATATAGCAGAGTAGAATACAGTAGAGTAGAGTATTTGTATGTATTATGGATCCCCATTAGTTGCTGCCAAGGCAGTGGCTACTCTTCCTGGTGTCCGGCAAAATTAAGGCAGTTCATACTATTTTAAAAACATTACACTACATTCATAACAGATTTCACAACACAATGTGTGCCCTCAGACCCCTACTCCACTACCACATATCTACAACACAAAAGAGTAGAATATAGTAGAGTAGAATACAGTAGAGTAGAATACCGTAGAGTAGAATACATTAGAGTAGAATACAGTAGAGTAGAGTATAATACAGTAGAGTAGAATACAGTAGAGTAGAATACAGTAGAGTATAATACAGTAGAGTATAATACATTAGAGTAGAATACAGTAGAGTAGAGTATAATACAGTAGAGTAGAATACAGTAGAGTAGAATATAGTAGAGTAGAATACAGTAGAGTAGAATATAGTAGAGTAGAATACAGTAGAGTAGAATATAGTAGAGTAGAGTAGAATACAGTAGAGTAGAATACAGTAGAGTATAATACAATAGAGTAGAATACAGTAGAGTAGAATATAGTAGAGTATAATACAGTAGAGTAGAATATAGTAGAGTATAATACAATAGAGTAGAATACAGTGATTGGGCCCTGGCTGGGTCTGTTTCCCATGCAGGAACTGGAGTAGAGTAGAGTAGAGTAGAGTAGAGTAGAGTAGAGTAGAGTAGAGTAGAGTAGAGTAGAGTAGAGTAGAGTAGAGTAGAGTAGAGTAGAATACAGTAGAGTAGAGTAGAGTAGAGTAGAGTAGAGTAGAGTAGAATACAGTAGAGTAGAGTAGAGTAGAGTAGAGTAGAGTAGAATACAGTAGAGTAGAATACAGTAGAGTAGAATACAGTAGAGTAGAGTAGAATACAGTAGAGTAGAATACAGTTGAGTAGAATAAACTAGAGTAGAATATAGTAGAGTAGAATACAATAGAGTAGAATATAGTAGAGTAAGGTATAGTAGAGTAGAATACAGTAGAGTAGAATACAGTAGAGTAGAATACAATGGAGTAGAATACAGTAGAGTAGAGTAGAGTAGAATACAGTAGAGTAGATTAGAATACAGTAGAGTAGAGTAGAATATAGCAGAGTAGAATACAGTAGAGTAGAGTATTTGTATGTATTATGGATCCCCATTAGTTGCTGCCAAGGCAGTGGCTACTCTTCCTGGTGTCCGGCAAAATTAAGGCAGTTCATACTATTTTAAAAACATTACACTACATTCATAACAGATTTCACAACACAATGTGTGCCCTCAGACCCCTACTCCACTACCACATATCTACAACACAAAAGAGTAGAATATAGTAGAGTAGAATACAGTAGAGTAGAATACCGTAGAGTAGAATACATTAGAGTAGAATACAGTAGAGTAGAGTATAATACAGTAGAGTAGAATACAGTAGAGTAGAATACAGTAGAGTATAATATTGTAGAGTATAATACATTAGAGTAGAATACAGTAGAGTAGAGTATAATACAGTAGAGTAGAATACAGTAGAGTAGAATATAGTAGAGTAGAATACAGTAGAGTAGAATACAGTAGAGTAGAATATAGTAGAGTAGAATACAGTAGAGTAGAATATAGTAGAGTAGAGTAGAATACAGTAGAGTAGAATACAGTAGAGTATAATACAATAGAGTAGAATACAGTAGAGTAGAATATAGTAGAGTAGAATACAGTAGAGTAGAATATAGTAGAGTATAATACAATATAGTAGAATACAGTAGAGTAGAATATAGTAGAGTATAATACATTAGAGTATAATACAGTAGAGTAGAATATAGTAGAGTAGAGTAGAATACAGTAGAGTAGAATACAGTAGAGTAGAATACAGTAGAGTATAATACAATATAGTAGAATACAGTAGAGTAGAATATAGTAGAGTATAATACATTAGAGTAGAATACAGTAGAGTAGAGTATAATACAGTAGAGTAGAATACAGTAGAGTAGAGTAGAGTATAATACATTAGAGTAGAATACAGTAGAGTAGAATACAGTAGAGTAGAATATAGTAGAGTAGAGTAGAATACAGTAGAGTAGAATACAGTAGAGTATAATACAATAGAGTAGAATACAGTAGAGTAGAATATAGTAGAGTATAATACATTAGAGTAGAATACATTAGAGTAGAATATAGTAGAGTAGAGTAGAATACAGTAGAGTAGAATATAGTAGAGTATAATACATTAGAGTAGAATACAGTAGAGTAGAGTAGAATACAGTAGAGTATAATACAGCAGAGTAGGATACACTAGAGTAGAGTGGAGCACATCTCCATGTATAAATACAGAGAGGGTCTGTTAGGTCTTATCTCCCATCAGCTAGAGGGGAAAACAGGATCCCTGCTCTCAATGCTCTGTTGACACGTACAGTCTGCACTCTACACCCTCGCTGACTGACTGACTGACTGACTGACATAGGTTACAGATAAGGACGTGAGCTCTAGTCAACATCTTTCTTTCTTTCTTTCTTTCTTTCTTTCTTTCTTTCTTTCTTTCTTTCTTTCTTTCTTTCTTTCTTTCTTTCTTTCTTTCTCTTTCTTTCTTTCTTTCTTTCTTTCTTTCTTTCTTTCTTTCTTTCTTTTATAGAACCAATTGCTCTATATGGCAGTGAAGTATGGGGTCCACTCTCTAATAATGAATTCACCAAATGGGACAAACATCCAATCGAAATACTGCATGCAGAGTTTTGCAAGACTGTATTGCAAGTGCAAAGAAAAACTCAAAAAATAACGCATGTAGAGCAGAATTGGGCCAATATCCCCTTCTTATTAGAATAGAAAAAAGAGCCATCAAATTTTACAACCATCTAAAAACAAGTGACCCCGAAACATTTCATCACACAGCCCTACAATGTCAAGAGATGAAACAAGAGAAGAGTCTCCTCAGCCAGCTGGTTCTGAGGCTCAGTTCACTAACCCATACCAACCCCATAGAGCCCCAGGACAGCACTCAGAAAAATATATCACCTATTGGAAAGACACCACAAAAAATCAAAGTAAACTTCAATGCTATTTGGCTCTAAACAGATAGTACATGGTGGCAGACTATCTGACCACTGTGACTGATAGAAAACTGAGGAAAACACTGACTAGGTACAGACTCAGTGAGCACAGTCTGGCTATAGAGACCGGTCGTCACAGGCAAACCTGGCTGCCCAGAGAGGACAGGCTGTGCTCACTCTGCCCCCGGGGAGAGGTAGAGACAGAGCTGCATTTCCTATTACACTGTGACAAATACTCAGACCTAAGAGAATCTTTCTTTCCCAAAATTATCATTCAATACAAAGAATTTGAAAGAAAAATCCAATATGTATTGGGTGAAAAGCCAAATGTTCTGCCACAACCTGAGGGACAGCCAGTGAAAAGTGTAATGTAATGTCAGTAATATTTGAGATTGGTCGACTACTATTGCTTTATGTATTGTTATTCTCATTAATATTGTTGTTGTAGTTGCTGTTAATGGTAATCCCATTTCCACTACTACTATTATTATTGCTGTACATGTATACTTTGACAATGTATGTAATTTACATTTCCATGTCAATAAAGTCTACTGAATTGAATTGAAATTGAGAGAGAGAGAGAGAGAGAGAGAGAGAGAGAGAGAGAGAGAGGAGAGAGAGAGAGAGAGAGAGAGAGGAGAGAGAGAGAGAGAGAGAGAGAGAGAGAGAGAGAGAGAGAAAAGGGAGGAAATGAGAGAGAGAGAAGATTGAGAGATGGACAGTGGAAGGGCTGGAGCCTTTTGATGGCATACTTTATGTAAAATATATGATATGAAAGGACAGACAGGACAGAGAATTCAGAGAGAGAGAGAGAGGATGGATGGACAAGAGAAGAGTCATTTACCTTTCAAAAGGATGATTCCATGCACTACTGGTCCCATGTCTATCTCTCTATTATTTTCCAGAAGCCTATTTGAAAGAATAATGACTGGGCAGTACTTAGTCCAAGGTGTCGGACGGACAATGGAACGAGAAGGTGGAGGAGTGAGAGGTGGCTCAAATAAACTTTTCCACAGAGGAGGTGGCAGTACGGATGAAAGGAAACCAATGTAAGACCAGTGTGACTTATTCATCTTCTTACATATTTCCAACTGATGAGTGCACTTTACACATTTAGCCTTCCTGGGCTTTTACCACAGCAGGGGCCAAGGGAACCCCCCTACAGACACCCCAGCAACACCCAGCAACACCTAGCAACACCCTCTCAGACCATGAAGGACAGAATCACTGTCCTACTTCACTCTTTTTAATCTCTCTCTAGCATTTATTATTTCTACCTCACACCATTTCTCCCACTTTTCCCACATTTTATTTGTGTTTCTCACCACCACCTTTCTCTCTCTCTCCCTCTCCCTCTCTCTCTCTCTCTCTCTCACTCTCTCTCACTCTCTCTCTCTCAATTCAATTCAATTAAGGGCTTTATTGGCATTGGAAACACATGTTAACATTGCCAAAGCATGTGAAATAGATCATAAACATAAGTGAAATAAACAATAAATGAACAGTAAACATTACACGCAGAAGTTCCAAAATAATAAAGACATTTCAAATGTTTTGGTCCAAATTTCATTTTAATTTCATACAATGCTCTGTGGGCTTTCTCTCTCTCTCTCTCTCTCTCTCTCTCTCTCTCTCTCTCTCTCTCTCTCTCTCTCTCTCTCTCTCTCTCTCTCTCTCTCTCTCTTTCTCTCTCTCTCTC
>NW_028164710.1:0-1000 GCF_964263955.1 Coregonus lavaretus
GAGAGGCTGTGTCCTGGAGGGACGTTACATCCCCCTGAGATGGCTGCAAACCCAGACAGCTATGGCTCCATCTGCTGGTATGGTCGGGAACTCCACCCCTCTATGGCCAATCTTCCCACGCAGCTGAAACAAATCAGGAGCTGATGAGCTGAAGGGTTTTTGGAAGGGAAGAGACACACTGAGGGGGAGTGTGTGGGTTGGGAAGAAACACAGTCTCCAACCTGGGCTCTCTGGAGGACAAGAGTGCTGCACGTCCACTTCCATGAGGAATATAAGGATTTGGAGATACTTACCTTTGGGAAATACTCACCTTTGGATATATTCGCCTGTGGAAATACGTGAGAGACATTTGGAAGGACTTTTTGCTGGGTTGGCCACTAGCTGCAACGTGGACTACAGTAAGGCTGGGGAAAAGTTATCTGAGCGAGTGAGAATTATGATTTTGGATGTGGAAGAGACATCCCTGAACTGTTAACCCTTAAAGAGCCACAAGAGAACAGAATTTTGTTATATTTTCGTTAATTTCCCAAGACCTTTAATAAAATCCTTGTTTTGTTTGAACCTTGTCTCCTTGCACTACTTGAGCAATCCCGCTGAAAGCTGTGTAGCCTCTCGTGACGTCACAGATGGTGGAGAATACGGGCAAGCTCAAGCGTTAATAGTGCATGTCAGAGGAGGATACCGAAGGTTTGATCACCCAGTTTTCCAAGTTGGCCGTAGGCTCCCCGCCGACTGAAATGGAGGACATGTTGAAAGCCCTTGTTGCTGGCCAGCAAGCCCAGATACAAGCAAACGTGGCTCTCTTGGCGGAGCAAAAGAAAGCCAACCTTCTGAAGGCAGAGGAATTGCAGTTGCAGAGACAGATGGTTGTCCAAAATACCCGCCCCATAAAGGCAAGTGACTTTATATCTAAGATGGGAGCTACCGATGACATTGAGGCATACCTGCATGCATTTGAGGCCACGGCCACTAGGGAAGCCTGGCCCAAGCAACAGTGGGT
>NW_028164709.1:0-50000 GCF_964263955.1 Coregonus lavaretus
ACAGGGATAGGGTACAATTTTGGATACACCCAATGACATTTGAAAGTGCAGAGAAAGGCATCTCTCTAAGGGAATGAGACACAGTATTAAACCAGCTGCTCCTCTAAGGGAATGAGACCCAGTATTAAACCAGCTGCTCACCCAGTATTAAACCAGCTGATCCTCTAAGGGAATGAGACCAGTATTAAACCAGCTGCTCCTCTAAGGAATGAGACCCAGTATTAAACCAGCTGCTCCTCTAAGGGAATGAGACCCAGTATTAACCAGCTGATCCTCTAAGGGAATGAGACCCAGTATTAAACTAGCTGCTCCTCTAAGGGAATGAGACCCAGTATTAAACCAGCTGCTCCTCTAAGGGAATGAGACCCAGTATTAAACCAGCTGCACCTCTAAGGAATGAGACCCAGTATTAAACCAGCTGCTCCTCTAAGGGAATGAGACCCAGTATTAAACCAGCTGCTCCTCTAAGGGAATGAGACCCAGTATTAAACCAGCTGCTCCTCTAAGGGAATGAGACCCAGTATTAAACCAGCTGATCCTCTAAGGGAATGAGACCCAGTATTAAACCAGCTGATCCTCTAAGGGAATGAGACCCAGTATTAAACCAGCTGCACCTCTAGGGAATGAGACCCAGTATTAAACCAGCTGCTCCTCTAAGGGAATGAGACCCAGTATTAAACCAGCTGATCCTCTAAGGGAATGAGACCCAGTATTAAACTAGCTGCTCCTCTAAGGGAATGAGACCCAGTATTAAACCAGCTGCTCCTCTAAGGGAATGAGACCCAGTATTAAACCAGCTGCTCCTCTAAGGGAATGAGACCCAGTATTAAACCAGCTGCTCCTCTAAGGGAATGAGACCAGTATTAAACCAGCTGCTCCTCTAAGGGAATGAGACCCAGTATTAAACCAGCTGCTCCTCTAAGGGAATGAGACCCAGTATTTAACCAGCTGATCCTCTAAGGGAATGAGACCCAGTATTAAACCAGCTGCTCCTCTAAGGGAATGAGACCCAGTATTAAACCAGCTGCTCCTCTAAGGGAATGAGACCCAGTATTAAACCAGCTGCTCCTCTAAGGGAATGAGACCCAGTATTAAACCAGCTGCTCCTCTAAGGGAATGAGACCCAGTATTAAACCAGCTGCTCCTCTAAGGGAATGAGACCCAGTATTAAACCAGCTGATCCTCTAAGGGAATGAGACCCAGTATTAAACCAGCTGCTCCTCTAAGGGAATGAGACCCAGTATTAAACCAGCTGCTCCTCTAAGGAATGAGACCCAGTATTAAACCAGCTGCTCCTCTAAGGAATGAGACCCAGTATTAAACCAGCTGCTCCTCTAAGGGAATGAGACCCAGTATTAAACCAGCTGCTTCTCTAAGGGAATGAGACCCAGTATTAAACCAGCTGCTTCTCTAAGGGAATGAGACCCAGTATTAAACTAGCTGCTCCTGAGCAACTCACACTGTTAAAGTGAGGTCATTACACACACCATTACACTGCAAAGAGCCTCCAACTCAGGGGCGTCTTCAAATACATAAACGTCATGACTTCACAGGGAATCTGTTAAAGATATATAGGTTTTGTGCAGATACAATGAGAATGAGAAGAGAGCGAGAGAAAGAGAGAGAGAGAGAGAGCGAAAAAGAGAGAGCACGAAAGAGAGCGAGAGAGAGAGAGAGGGAGAGGGAGAGAGAGGGAGAGCGAGAGAGAGAGAGCGAGAGGGAGAGGTAGAGAGGGAGAGAGAGAGAGCGAAAGAGAGCGAAAGCGAGAGAGAGCGAGAGAGAGAGAGAGAGAGAGAGAGAGAGAGAGAGAGAGAGAGAGAGAGAGCGAAAGAGAGAGAGAGAGAGAGAGAGAGAGAGAGCGAAAGAGAGAGAGAGAGAGAGAGAGAGAGAGAGAGAGAGAGAGAGAGAGAGAGACAGAGAGACAGAGAGAGAGAGAGAGAGAGAGAGAGAGAGAGAGAGACAGAGAGACAGAGAGAGAGAGAGAGAGAGAGAGAGAGAGAGAGAGAGAGAGAGAGAGAGAGAGAGAGAGAGAGAGGAGTCACCTGAAACCCTCACCTTTCCTCCTTCCCTTCTGCTGCTGAATGTGAGAGGTGAAGTCTTCCTAATGTCCGGTCCACTAGCGCCTGTCAACGAGAGGAGGGAAGGGCATCGTCCCAAAGTAACAACCCACATAAGCAGTTTACTGCAGCTGAACAAGAGCCAGCCACCTAAAAGCTATACCTCCATTTATTTAACTTTCACTCTTTCATTGAGTGAGGTGTCTTTACAGTTTGAGCTGAGTGAGAGGTGGGACCGTGGGAGCCAGGGATGGACAGACTTGTTTTACTACTCTGGTCAACATTGTCAACATTGCTGTAATCAAATCGTGCCTCTGGTGTGTGTCTGTTCGGTATGCGTATGTGAGACAATGTGTGTCTCTGTGTGTGTGTGTGTGTGTGTGAGTGCTGTCACTAGGGAACCTGACACCTCTCCCACTGCAGCTGAGTTGAGCTTATTTACCTCAGTAGCCCTGTTCAGCTGCAGCCCTGTCTGAGCCCTCAAGTAAAACTGAACTATGTGGAGTGGACCAAAGCCTGAGCCCTCAAGTAAAACTGAACTATGTGGAGTGGACCAAAGCCTGAGCCCTCAAGTAAAACTGAACTACTGGAGTGGACCAAAGCCTGAGCCCTCAAGTAAAACTGAACTAAGTGGAGTGGGCCAAAGCCTGAGCCCTCAAGTAAAACTGAACTAAGTGGAGTGGACCAAAGCCTGAGCCCTCAAGTAAAACTGAACTACTGGAGTGGACCAAAGCCTGAGCCCTCAAGTAAAACTGAACTACTGGAGTGGACCAAAGCCTGCCATGAAATACATTCAATAGTAGACATACGTGTTTGTTTCATTTGGGTACATTCATGAGGTACAAATCCCACATTTTTGTAGACGCATCTATTTCCGCAAACAAGGCTCTGTGGAGCCAAGTTCCATGCAAATTGTCCTATCCTAATCCTCCATGAAAACCTTAGGAGAACAACACAAAAACGGATGTATGAACGCATCCAACAGCCTGTCACTTGGTCATTGTTATATAGTTGTGCATGTCGCTGCAGATGGCAGGATTGATGACTTAATTCACCATGCATTTACTGTTATTACTAAGAGGACAAAACATTAAGAACACCTGCTCTTTCCATGACATAGACTGATCAGGTGAATCCAGGTGAAAGCTATGATCCCTTATTGATGTCACTTGTTAAATCCACTTCAATCAGTGTAGATGAAGGGGAGGAGACAGGTTAAATAAGGAGTTTTAAGCCTTGAGACAATTGAGACATGGATTGTGTATGTGTGCCATTCAGAGGGTGAATGGGCAAGACAAAAGATTTAAGTGCCTTTGAACGGGGTATGGTAGTAGGTGCCAGGCGCTGCTGGGTTTTTCACACTCAACAGTTTCCCGTGTGTATCAAGAACGGTCCACCACACAAAGGACATGTAGTGTATTAGGATTATGTCTTTGTTAATGGTTTTTAAGTGGAACTGAAAGAATGTTTATCTTAGTTCAAAAGTAGCCATTTGTAGGGTGACGCCCCAGGGGAGACAGGTGATTGGACAGCAGAGGGAGCAACCCATATTTTTACATTGTTTATAAGTATATGCTGGAGGAAGAAGAGGTTAGAGCGACCATTGCAATCTGGGAAGTCGCTCTCCGGGTGTCATGACATCCGTCACTTATGCTGAAACCTTGTGATATGAATAAACCTTATGATCCAAGTTCAGTATGAGCAGACTCCTTTGTTTATCAGCAATAATTGCCAGCATTTACTCGATACGACAGACATTCAGCCAACTTGACACAATGGTGGGAAGCATTGTGTCAAGTTGGCTGAATGTCCTTTGAGTGCAACTCAATATTGGGAAGGTGTTCTTAATGTTTTGTCCACTCAGTGTACATTCTCTTTCTCTTCTGTATTTTGGTTTTCTATTTTAAAAAATCCTAGTAGGCTATGCACACAAATTCTATGAAAATGTCTAAACAGAATTTGCAATAAATCTTTCATCGATTTGACGTCATGCTAATGTTATTAATATGAGTGTTAGCAGGCTGTGCGACCAAACTAACATTTGCACACGTACAATATGCGTTATTCTCACCCTGTGATTGAACAGGCTATTTGTGCATTAGTGCCACTGCTTACATTTTTAGACAGAGAATAACACTAGTAACAGATATTAACACTTTCTACCGATCCGCCGCGTAATAATAGAACTACGTAACAATTCTCAATGTTCTAAATACACCTATTTATAAAATGTTCTCTGTGGAAATAACTCACCTCTATGGAAATAACTCACCTCTGTGGAAATAACTCACCTCTGTGGAAATAACTCACCTCTATGTCCATCTCTGTTGTAGAGCCTTGTGTGGTGTCCCTCCTGCCCCAGCCTAGCCTACCCTCTCTAACTCGGCCTACACCCCTGCCCCAGCCATAGCCTACTCCAAGCCGTCTGGCTAACCAGCGTCTTCGCTGTTCATCAATAATGCAGCACCATCTTCTACAGTTTCTCCCATTACTCCGAGTAGAGCAGGAAAGATATGTGTTTCCTTCTGTACCCTCCATCCGTCATTCTCCACGCCATCTACTGGCACCTAATTAGTCTCTCCGAGTGTTGCTTGGGTTGCGCTTGAATAAGTCATAAAACACACACACACACACTCGCACAAACACACACACGCACAAACACACACACAGGGGTTGTGTGTCAATGTGTTCCTCTGTGTTTTGGTTGTACGGACCACATCATGTCTGTTGACAGACATTTTGGCTTATGAATTAATGAATGAATTAATGAATGACTGAATGAATGACGGTGTGGCCCTGTGCTTGATCCAGATAATATTGTGAGCATCATTGCTCCGTAACACAGAGCAAATTCATTCAGACCTACAATGTCCACCTATCGTCTGTTCATGTCTAACATCTCTAATCCACTCTAACCAATTATCCAGTTTCATTCAAACCACTTCTCTCCCATCTCTCCCTCCATCCCCCATCTCTCCCTCCATCCCCCATCTCTCCCTCCATCCCCCATCTCTCCCTCCATCCCCCATCTCTCCCTCCCTCCATCTCCCCTCCTCTCCCATCTCTCCCTCCATCCCCCATCTCTCCCTCCATCCCCCATCTCTCCCTCCATCCCCATCTCTCCCTTCATCCCCCATCTCTCCCTCCATCCCCCATCTCTTCCTCCATCCCCCATCTCTTCCTCCATCCCCCATCTCTCCCTCCATCCCCATCTCTTCCTCCATCCCCCATCTCTTCCTCCATCCCCCATCTCTCCCTCCATCCCCATCTCTTCCTCCATCCCCCCATCTCTTCCTCCATCCCCCCATCTCTTCCTCCATCCCCCATTTTTCCCTCCATCCCCCATCTCTTCCCCCATCCCCCCAATCTCTCCCTCCATCCCCCATCTCTCCCTCCATCCCCCATCTCTCCCTCCATCTCCCATCTCTCCCTCCATCCCCCATCTCTCCCTCCATCCCCCATCTCTTCCTCCATCCCCCATCTCTCCCTCCATCCCCCCATCTCTCCCTCCATCCCCCATCTCTCCCTCCATCCCCCCATCTCTTCCTCCATCCCCCATCTCTCCCTCCATCCCCCCATCTCTTCCTCCATCCCCCATCTCTTCCTCCATCCCCCATCTCTCCCTCCATCCCCCATCTCTCCCTCCATCCCCCATCTCTCCCTCCATCCCCCATCTCTTCCTCCATCCCCCATCTCTCCCTCCATCCCCCCATCTCTCCCTCCATCCCCCATCTCTTCCCCCATCCCCCCAATCTCTCCCTCCATCCCCCATCTCTTCCTCCATCCCCCATCTCTTCCTCCATCCCCCATCTCTTCCTCCATCCCCCATCTCTTCCTCCATCCACACACGGTGAGAAGAGAGGGATTGGAGGAATCTGGAACAGACCCACACACAGACACACAGACACACAGACACACAGACACACACACACACACAGACACACATCCATATTATACTCATATAGGCCATAGGCTGCACAAAGATATCTCTTGTTTCCTGTTGGAATGGATTTCAGATTCATTAAAATGTGAAGGATTTATACGGGTGGCAGAACGGATTATGGGCCATTGTTGGTTGTGTGCTTTACTTTCTAGTGTGTGTGTGTGTGTGTGTATCTTTCTGTTACAGATTCCTCCAATCCCTCTCTCACCGTGTGTGGATGACGTGAAAGGTTTAAAGAGGAGAGGAGCCAGGGAGGCATCTCTATTGGTTAGAATATAGGAGAGGAGAGGAGACAGGGAGGCATCTCTATTGGTTAGAATAGAGGAGAGGAGAGGAGACAGGGAGGCATCTCTATTGGTTAGAATAGAGGAGAGGAGCCAGAGAGACATCTCTATTGGTTAGAATAGAGGAGAGGAGCCAGGGAGGCATCTCTATTGGTTAGAATAGAGGAGAGGAGCCAGGGAGACATCTCTATTGGTTAGAATAGAGGAGAGGAGCCAGGGAGGCATTGGTTAGAATAGAGGAGAGGAGCCAGGGAGGCATCTATATTGGTTAGAATATAGGAGATGAGCCAGGGAGACATCTCTATTGGTTAGAATAGAGGAGAGGAGCCAGGGAGACATCTCTATTGGTTAGAATAGAGGAGAGGAGCCAGGGAGACATTGGTTAGAATAGAGGAGAGGAGCCAGGGAGACATCTCTATTGGTTAGAATATAGGAGAGGAGCCAGGGAGACATCTCTATTGGTTAGAATAGAGGAGAGGAGCCAGGGAGGCATCTCTATTGGTTAGAATATAGGAGAGGAGCCAGGGAGACATCTCTATTGGTTAGAATAGAGGAGAGGAGCCAGGGAGGCATCTCTATTGGTTAGAATAGAGGAGAGGAGCCAGGGAGACATCTCTATTGGTTAGAATAGAGGAGAGGAGCCAGGGAGGCATCTCTATTGGTTAGAATAGAGGAGAGGAGCCAGGGAGACATCTCTATTGGTTAGAATAGAGGAGAGGAGCCAGGGAGACATTGGTTAGAATAGAGGAGAGGAGCCAGGGAGACATTGGTTAGAATAGAGGAGAGGAGCCAGGGAGACATCTCTATTGGTTAGAATAGAGGAGAGGAGCCAGGGAGACATTGGTTAGAATAGAGAGGAGCCAGGGAGACATCTCTATTGGTTAGAATAGAGGAGAGGAGCCAGGGAGACATCTCTATTGGTTAGAATAGAGGAGAGGAGCCAGGGAGACATCTCTATTGGTTAGAATAGAGGAGAGGAGCCAGGGAGGCATCTCTATTGGTTAGAATAGAGGAGAGGAGCCAGGGAGACATTGGTTAGAATAGAGGAGAGGAGCCAGGGAGACATCTCTATTGGTTAGAATAGAGGAGAGGAGCCAGGGAGGCATCTCTATTGGTTAGAATAGAGGAGAGGAGCCAGGGAGACATCTCTATTGGTTAGAATAGAGGAGAGGAGCCAGGGAGACATTGGTTAGAATAGAGGAGAGGAGCCAGGGAGACATTGGTTAGAATAGAGGAGAGGAGCCAGGGAGGCATCTCTATTGGTTAGAATAGAGGAGAGGAGCCAGGGAGACATTGGTTAGAATAGAGGAGAGGAGCCAGGGAGACATTGGTTAGAATAGAGGAGAGGAGCCAGGGAGACATCTCTATTGGTTAGAATAGAGGAGAGGAGCCAGGGAGGCATCTCTATTGGTTAGAATAGAGGAGAGGAGCCAGGGAGACATTGGTTAGAATCATGGGCGGTGTGTTCAATAGGGCGATATGGGCGACGCACTGCCAAACGGGAAAAGGAAGGGATTTTTTTTCTAATCAATTATATCATGGCAACAGTAGTTCAGTGTTCACGTCTGATCTGCCAGCCACTAAATGTCCAATCAGGCTAAAGTCGTGCTTCAAATGTCCCCGCCCGTTTTGGGGCGATTTCAGTCAGGTTGAAAATCGCCCAGAAGTCTCTCATAGCCTCTAATGTAAAATATTTTTTTTTCAAATTTCTGAGCTTTCAATACATTCTCTATGGGTGTCTGAGGGTTTGCACTTACGCGCTTTCGTCATACGTAACGTAACGTAACCATGAACGGCAGACAGCAACGCTTGGACAGCGACTGGTGTAACCGACATGCACCATCTTTCAGAAAAGATTAAGAAAAATGAGCTGTCAAAGACCCACATTGATAGCTGTTTGAGATTGTCTGCTTTGGTGAGAGTGAATATTGCCACTCTACTGGATGAGGGATACAGGCTAGCTGTCCGCCGCCACAACGATGAGGTTAGCAACAGCAGAGTCGTGAACACTGTCTACGAGAATCGAGACGACCTCATAGAATGTTTTGAAGCCATCCGGACGGGTTCATTGGGTTCATTTGACCAGCCCACCGTACCAGAAGCTACAGAATAAGGACATCGATGCTGTCTTTATCAAACGTGCCCTCGACAGCTTCGCAAGCAGTGTGCAGGCCATAAGGTAAGATAAAGATTAAACAATATCATTCGATCTTTCTCAAAGCAGAGCTTTATTTGAAAATGTATGCATGAAAGGAGACTGCATTTGTGTTTGAAATTACATTATTGTCATTATATATGGCCAGTGGTGTAATCTATCTTATTTTATATACTATGTGTACTGTACAGTGGTGCTCATAAGTGTATGAACACATTCTAAAGCTGACTAAAAAGAGGAATAAAAAAATAAAAAAATCATCTTTTGGAAATTGATCTTAATGACTTAATTAAAAAAGTTGGAAAATCCAACCTTTAAGGACACCAATTTTCTTTTCTTTTTTATTCCTCTTTTTAGTCAACTTTAGCATGGGATCATAAGCTTATGAGCACCACTGTATACTGTGCTGAACATCCAGGCTATGTGAGACACAAAGGCTAACTTAAACACTAAAGACTTTATGCATCCCTGCCCATTTTAAGTGGAACTGAAGTATTTGTACTATACATGGATACATTGCATATACCTGTGCATCACATAGACAACAATACTGTACAAAGCCAACAAACACATTGGTCTGTTTGCCTTCAGGGACTCCTCTCAACAGCAGCTGCAAGAAGCAACAGGAGCCAAAAGACCCAGAACAGCTTTGAGAGAAGAGGAGAAGCAGAGGCTGTCTGAAGAGGTCTGCAACACCATCCTGGATCACACCAAAGAAAGGTTCTCTTTCTCTGGCCACCTTGTGAGTGCTACCTTACTGCAAGCAGACATGTTTGAAAGGTACTGCCATTCAAAAAAATAAAAAATCTGTTCATGTTCATTTTTACAAATCTATACAATTGGCCAGAATATGGTTGTTCATATTTACAAATCTATACAATTGGCCAGAATATGGTTGTTCATTTTTACAAAGCCATACATATTGTTTATGCAGTGTTGAGGAATGTGAAAGAACACCCTTGATTATTTTTACTGTGATAACTTATTTTGCTTTTGTAAGCCAACACTTTTGAGATCAGTCAATAAATGCTTCTGGTATTGACTTATATGCTGCCCCTGTCTTCATGTTGTTGCTGGACATATCTTTTTAAAAATGTGTGTAGGTCACCTAAATCATCAGAAAAATTGCCCCTCCTGAGAATTTTTTCAGGAGCCGCCACTGGTTAGAATAGAGGAGAGGAGCCAGGGAGACATTGGTTAGAATAGAGGAGAGGAGCCAGGGAGACATCTCTATTGGTTAGAATAGAGGAGAGGAGCCAGGGAGACATTGGTTAGAATAGAGGAGAGGAGCCAGGGAGACATCTCTATTGGTTAGAATAGAGGAGAGGAGCCAGGGAGACATTGGTTAGAATACCTTGTAGCCATTGATTTAAAAGCTGTGTTGGCGGTGGTGTGTGTTGTACACTTAGGGGTTCAACAAGGGTTCTTCTAAAATCCTCAAAGTTCTTTGAAGAACCTTTGGGTTCTTGGCACAAAAGATTGCCCCCAAAAGGTTCTTCCAAGAACCCCATAGGAGGTGGGGTTCATTGAGGAACCTCCTTAGTTGGTGGGGGTTCTGGCAGGAGCCTAACTTCCCAACTGAAACATTTGGATTTGAATTTGAAAGGACAGCAGGTGCAGGCACTACACTGACCATTTTTAAGATCTCCTCAATTTAAGATAAGGTGTGTCCCTTATGATATAAATTCATATTGTTTTATGATGATACCATCTATCTTTTCATATTTGTGCAAATCTTTCTAAAACAGAAAATGGACACAATTCAATGGATATCAATCAACAAAGAGGTAAGAATGTGTGCTATGAGAATATGTTGAAGGCTAGCTGTATTGGGTGCAGATGACTGAAGTGCTCACTTTTGTGTCTACAGTTGAAGTCGGAAGTTTACATACACCTTAGCCAAATACATTTAAACTCAGTTTTTCACAATTCCTGACATTTAATCCTAGTAAAAATCCTGTTTTAGGTCAGTTAGGATCACCACTTCATTTTAAGAATGTGAAATGTCAGAATAATAGTAGAGATAATGATTTATTTCAGCTTTTATTTATTTCATCACATTCCCAGTGGGTCAGAAGTTTACATACACTCAATTAGTATTTGGTAGCATTGCCTTTAAATTGTTTAACTTGGGTCAAACGTTTCGAGTAGCCTTCCACAAGCTTCCCACAATAAGTTGGGTGAATTTTGGCCCATTCCTCCTGACAGAGCTGGTGTAACTGAGTCAGGTTTGTAGGCCTCCTTGCTCGCACACGCTTTTTTCAGTTCTGCCAACAAATTTTCTATATGATTGAGGTCAGGGCTTTGTGATGGCCACTCCAATACCTTGACTTTGTTATCCTTAAGCCATTTTGCCACAACTTTGGAAGTATGCTTGGGGTCATTGTCCATTTGGAAGACCCATTTGCGACCAAGCTTTAACTTCCTGACTGATGTCTTGAGATGTTGCTTCAATATATCCACATTATTTCCATCTCTTTTGTGAAGTGTACCAGTCCCTCCTGCAGCAAAGCACCCCCACAGCATGATGCTGCCACCCCCGTGCTTCACGGTTGGGATGGTGTTCTTCGGCTTGCAAGCCACCCCCTTTTTCCTCCAAACATAATGATGGTCATTATGGCCAAACAGTTCTATTTTTGTTTCATCAGACCAGAGGACATTTCTCCAAAAAGTACGATCTTTGTCCCCATGTGCAGTTGCAAACCGTAGTCTGGCTTTTTTATGGCGGTTTTGGAGCAGTGGCTTCTTCCTTGCTGAGCGGCCTTTCAGGTTATGTCGATATAGGACTCGTTTTACTGTGGATATAGATACTTTTGTACCCGTTTCCTCCAGCATCTTCACAAGGTCCTTTGCTGTTGTTCTGGGATTGATTTGCACTTTTCGCACCAAAGTACGTTCATTTCCAGGAGACAGAACGAGTCTCCTTCCTGAGCGGTATGATGACTGCGTAGTCCCATGGTGTTTATACTGGCGTACTATTGTTTGTACAGATGAACGTGGTACCTTCAGGCGTTTGGAAATTGCTCCCAAGGATGAACCAGGTCTTGGCTGATTTCTTTGGATTTTCCCATGATGTCAAGCAAAGAGGCACTGAGTTTGAAGGTAGGCCTTGAAATACATCCACAGGTACACCTCCAATTGACTCAAATGATGTCAATTAGCCTATCAGAAGCTTCTAAAGCCATGACATCATTTTCTGGAATTTTCCTAGCTGTTTAAAGGCACAGTCAACTTAGTGTATGTAAACTTCTGACCCACTGGAATTGTGATACAGTGAATTATAAGTGAAATAATCTGTCTGTAAACAATTGTTGGAAAAATAACTTGTGTCATGCACAAAGTAGATGACCTAACCGACTTGCCAAAACTATAGTTTGTTAACAAGAAATTTGTGGAGTGGTTGAAAAACGAGTTTTAATGACTCCAACCTAAGTGTACACAAACTTCTGACTTCAACTGTATGTCTGCAGGTATACAGACAAGGAGGCATACAGAGGTATATAGGCTACTGAAGTAATTCTACATTTACGTCTGAATTATAAAGTTGGATGGAAGTACCTGCTAAACAACAGAGAATTCAGTACTTTATTTTACAGTTTCCAGTTGTATTTACCTGGTAATTACTAGGAAATTATGCAGTAACACAGAATTCAACACAATTACTTTCTGAAATAAATGTAATAACTAACTACACAGTGAAGTATGAAATACAGTAATATAAGTACTATTTTACTTTGGGACTCATCCTGTCCTGTGTGCCAACAGTGTGACATGATCAATGTATTGTTTAATGAGTTATCAATAACCTGTTGTACTGCATTACATTCTACTAAAAATAAAAATAATCCTATTCAGTTCTATTCCAATTGAATCTCTTTTCACATAGTGCAAGAATTGTCACAAGGCAAAGTGAATCAAACAACTCTTACCTACTATAATTCTGTATCAATAAATATGCTCTTATACAGTTCTTGTAAAAAGAGATTGTATACAACAATCTCATCAACAATCAGGACATTTAATAGAAAAACCAATACAACATGGATTTATTATTAGGGTTGGCATACATCATGAAAATAAACACTGACATGTCATTGGACACTGGCTGGCCTGCCAAAGGAACTACAGTATGATGAGGTCTTCTTCCTCACTCACACCTCCGGTAGAAGTTGAAATGGTAGTCTGTGAACAGCGCCCCCATGAAGCCACGGTCGGTATTGCAGTCTGCCTGGCCCTGGATGGAGATAGACCAAGATTGTCTATGATATTGACAAGTGACCACTCTAACAATGGAAATACTGTACAAGTCCTCAAAGACGGAAGGCAAGTGTGAGGAGGCGAGATCAGGTGGGACCATTCTAGCCAATGAGAGGGTAGATACACGTGTGATAGATAAAGGACTAATTACATTTACATTTTAGTCATTTAGCAGACGCTCTTATCCAGAGTGACTTACAGTTATTTTTTTGTATTTATTTTTTTATACTGGCCCCCCGTGGGAATCGAACCCACAACCCTGGCGTTGCAAACGCCATGCTCTACCAACTGAGCTACCTCCCTGCCAGCCATTCCCTCCCCTACCCTGGACGACGCTGGGCCAATTGTGCGCGGTCGCGGCCGGCTACGACAGAGCCTGGATTCGAACCAGGATCTCTTGTGGCACAGCTAGCACTGCGATGCAGTGCCTTAGACCACTGCGCCACTCGGGAGACTAATCTTTGTATCCGTGCCATTTTAGCGTCTGTGACAGTTTTAAAGAAGTCCGTTTTCTGCTTCTTCATTGGGGGATTGCTCCCAACTCAGTTGACTACTTTAAAATGGTGGAAGCCCTCAATGGCAATGTCCATGCTTAAATGTGTTATGGCCATGATGAGTCCTCCATCTATCTCCATTACAACGGGCACAACCGATATAAAGTCGTTTTTTTTTTTCTCCCAAAGTTGCCAAAATGCCACGTGCGTTCACTTATATCAGTGCAACAACCTAACCATTACAAAACTTCTATTCGATCAAATAAGCCTCACGTAGCAAAATACGAATTAAATTTTTTGTTGACCAAAAATCGACACTCTCTCATTGACCTCCATACAAAAAATTCCTCACTTTGTGGGCTTCTTTTTGTGGACAGATTTTGTGCGGAGTAAACCTCTCGCTTCACCTCTTCCTCTCTGAGATTTACAGTTTGTTTTGGTCGTCTACCAACCACACATACATTTGATTGTTTGACATTGTAAGCATAGGATATCTGGCAGAGACTAAACCATGACGATGTCAGGGTGTAGTCAAAGTCTGTTACGACATTAAAGAACATCTCTGGTAGCCTACAGTGACCGTTGTGGATTAAATGTCAACTCCTTTTCAGCTTCCAATACCAGTGTGGGGCGAGAGCATTACGGTGAGTTGAGGAAGGGGAAGGGGGGTGGTTATAACATACTTATGTAGCTGTTCTGTGAAGACAATGTTTAACAACTCTGTTAGATTGTGGTTATCAGATTGGGTCGTCTCCCCCCCCCCCCACAACATACAACACGTAGCAGTTGTGAGGCTGTTGCGACAGTGTCTTTTGACACTGATATTTTAGGAAAAGACACATTCAGAAATCCTTTCGTTCTTACAGCCACTGCGGAGCGAAAGTGGTAGGAGCTCCTGTAGAATCGAGACACTGGCAGAGGCCATTCATGGACGTAGCCCTGGAGAGAGTGAAAGAGACAGTAAAGTAAATAAAGTGTCACTCTTACTTTTGGTTGCTTTTTAATCATACAAAGAGCAGAGAGTTTGCAATTATCATACAGATAGCAACCACAGTATAGTGTTGTCTGTGGATACCATACCTGTGTATTTATGAAAGTGTATTCTTCGTTGGTTTGATCATGGTCCATCACGGCAGAGCATTTAAACGTCACATCAGAATGACACAGGTGGACAACCAGCAGCTCTATAGTGCTGGATCAGAGGAGAGGAGACATCTAGTGGTCATTTGCGGTACTTACAACAAACACACAGCGCAAGTACAAAGTGCTCCGTGACAATTTGTCATCAGTCTGAACAACAGTGAGAGAATGTGCCCATGCAGGTCTGTCTTAGAGGCCTTCGTCTCCTCATACAGAACAGGAACTCCTGCCAGACCGGGTCCAATGTCTGATTCAGACAAAGCTTTAGGGCTCGATTCAATCCGTAGCGCCGAAGATCTGCGGTGTAGTGTGATTGACATTTAAAAGGCAATTTCCAATTGAGACGACATATGCAGCGATTACGTGACTGCAGTCTCCGCAAATGCGGAAACATTGGCTTTAAAATTCCAATCGCGCCATACACAACTAAGGATTGAATCGAGCCCTTAGACTCGCAAGCTCCCACAAGTCCCACTGCACGGAATCTTGAACGTCTGGGTCCACCGATTCAGACCATCATCAGCCCCTGAGGTAAGATACCCTCTTAGAAACTCTCTCCTGCCCCGTCCAGAGTCAATGCCAGTCTGTCACCACTGGCAGTGGGCAGTAGTAGAAATGGAAAACAAAGTGGAGAGAGAGGGAGCATGTCTCAAGCCCTGGCTACTCACTTCATCTGGACGGTGACACGCATGTTGATAGGGATGAACTTGCTGATAGGGATTTGGAAGGAGTAGTTTCCTGACCTAGATGGAAACAGATCAAATAGAGGTGAGTATACCATCGGTTTGGCTTTCTGATTCTAAATCTACACTACAGGTCAAAAGTTTTAGAACACCTACTCATTCAAGGGTTTTTCTTAATTTTTTACTATGTAGAATAATAGTGAAGACATCAAAATTATGAAATAACACATACGGAATCATGTAGTAACCAAAAAAGTGTTAAACAAATCAAAATATATTATATATTTGAGATTCTTCAAATAGCCACCCTTTGCCTTGATGACAGCTTTGAACACTCTTGGCATTATCTCAACCAGCTTCACCTGGAATGCTTTTCCAACAGTCTTGAAGGAGTTCCCACATATGCTTAGCACTTGTTGGCTGCTTTTCCTTCACTCTGCCGTCCGACTCATCCCAAACCATCTCAATTTGGTTGAGGTCGGGGGATTGTGGAAAACCAGTCCATCTGATGCAGCACTCCATCACTCTCCTTCTTGGTAAAATAGCCCTTACACAGCCTGGAGGTGTGTCAGGTCATTGTCCTGTTGAAAAACAATTGATAGTCCCAATAAGCCCAAACCAGATGGGATGGCGTATCGTTGCAGAATGCTGTGGTAGCCATGCTGGTTAAGTGTGCCTTGAATTCTAATAAATCCTCCTCCGTGCTTTACGTTGGGAAATACACATGCAGAGATCATCCATTCACCCACACCGCGTCTCACAAAGACAGCGGTTGGAACCAAAAATCTCCAATTTGGACTCCAGACCAAAGGACAAATTTCCACCAGTCTAATGTCCATTGCTCGTGATTCTTGGACCAAGCAAGTCTCTTCTTATTATTGGTGTCCTTTAGTAGTGGTTTCTTTGCAGCAATTTGAACTCTGTGAAGCATTTATTTGGGCTGCAATTTCTGAGGCTGGTAACTCTAATGAACATATCCTCTGCAGCAGAGGTAACTCTGGGTCTTCCTTTCCTGTGGCAGTCCTCATGAGAGCCAGTTTCATCATAGCGCTTGATGGTTTTTGCGACTTGAAAATGTCCATATTGACTGACCTTCATGTGTTAAAGCAATGATGGACTGTCGTTTCTCTTTGCTTATTTGATCTCTTCTTGCCATAATATGGACTTGGTCTTTTACCAAATAGGGCTATCTTCTGTGTACCCTCCCTACCTTGTCACAAGACAACTGATTGGCTCAAACGCATTAAGAAGGAAAGAAATTCCACACATTAACTTTTAAGAAGGCACACCTGTTAATTGAAATGCATTCGAGGTGACTACCTCATGAAGCTGGTTGAGAGAATGCCAAGAGTGTGCAAAGCTGTCATCAAGGCAAATGGTGGCTACTTTTAAGAATCTCAAATATAACATATATTTAGATTTGTTTAACACTTTTTTGGTTACTACATGATTCCATATGTGTTATTTCATAGTTTTGATGTCTTCACTATTATTCCACAATGTAGATAATAGTAAAAATAAAGAAAAACCCTTGAATGAGTAGGTGTTCTAAAACTTTTGGCCGGTAGTGTATAAATGAGTTCAAATTGACTGAATACCTACCTACAGCTTCCTTTCTCACAGTACCGAGAGTCAATTATCTGTTGGTTTTCTTTGATGAAAAAAGACTTAATCGTTGTGTTTGTCCCTGAAAATAGAACAGCAATCCGAAGTCATACTCTAAAGTATTCAGAAAATAACATATTTGGATTAGCATAAAAATGTATCTTCAAATGTATGCGATAGAATTTGACTTACAATCTCCGGCACCTTTGATTTCTTCATTGAATTTGTCTTTTCCTTTATCTGAGAAGACAGAATTGGATCCAAAAAAAGTGGGCTTTTACTGCATGTCACAAAGCAGCACAATGTCAACACTTTTACAGCATCAGAATTACGTCTCAGTATCATTCAAGGTCATCAACTGGTACGTTTTACATAAAGATAAGCTAGCATGAATAAGGAAACAGACACAGGGAAGATTGTTGTTGGTAAATGAAGACAGGTAGTAGCTAGCTCACCTGCTAGAGAGGGCCCGGTAGTGGGAGATGCAGTGGAGGAGAGGAGGGAAGGAGAGATGGTGGTGGTATTATCCATGGTGTCTTTAGTGGGACAGCAGAACACGTCCTCACAGTAGAGCAGGCTACAGAAGTCCACATCAGGGGGCCACGGGCCAGGGGTTGTTGTTGGGTTTACTAATAAACAAACAAACAAACAAGGGTCAATCTCCACATCAATGACTACTCATGACAGACAATGTTACTACGGTGAAGAGTAAAACCATCTAAAGGGCATATAGGGGTTGTTTACCTACGGTAGGCCTGACTGTTGAGGTGTAGAGAGGATGTTTACCTAAGGTAGGCCTGACTGTTGAGGTGTAGAGAGGATGTTTACCTAAGGTAGGCCTGACTGTTGAGGTGTAGAGAGGATGTTTACCTAAGGTAGGCCTGACTGTTGAGGTGTAGAGAGGATGTTTACCTAAGGTAGGCCTGACTGTTGAGGTGTAGAGAGGATGTTTACCTAAGGTAGGCCTGACTGTTGAGGTGTAGAGAGGATGTTTACCTACGGTAGGCCTGACTGTTGAGGTGTAGAGAGGATGTTTACCTAAGGTAGGCCTGACTGTTGAGGTGTAGAGAGGATGTTTACCTAAGGTAGGCCTGACTGTTGAGGTGTAGAGAGGATGTTTACCTAAGGTAGGCCTGACTGTTGAGGTGTAGAGAGGATGTTTACCTAAGGTAGGCCTGACTGTTGAGGTGTAGAGAGGATGTTTACCTAAGGTAGGCCTGACTGTTGAGGTGCAGAGAGGATGTTTACCTAAGGTAGGCCTGACTGTTGAGGTGTAGATAGGATGTTTACCTAAGGTAGGCCTGACTGTTGAGGTGTAGAGAGGATGTTTACCTAAGGTAGGCCTGACTGTTGAGGTGTAGAGAGGATGTTTACCTAAGGTAGGCCTGACTGTTGAGGTGTAGAGAGGATGTTTACCTAAGGTAGGCCTGACTGTTGAGGTGTAGAGAGGATGTTTACCTAAGGCAGGCCTGACTGTTGAGGTGTAGAGAGGATGTTTACCTAAGGCAGGCCTGACTGTTGAGGTGTAGAGAGGATGTTTACCTACGGTAGGCCTGACTGTTGAGGTGTAGAGAGGATGTTTACCTAAGGTAGGCCTGACTGTTGAGGTGTAGAGAGGATGTTTACCTAAGGTAGGCCTGACTGTTGAGGTGTAGAGAGGATGTTTACCTAAGGTAGGCCTGACTGTTAAGGTGTAGAGAGGATGTTTACCTAAGGTAGGCCTGACTGTTGAGGTGTAGAGAGGATGTTTACCTAAGGTAGGCCTGACTGTTGAGGTGTAGAGAGGATGTTTACCTAAGGTAGGCCTGACTGTTGAGGTGTAGAGAGGATGTTTACCTAAGGTAGGCCTGACTGTTGAGGTGTAGAGAGGATGTTTACCTAAGGTAGGCCTGACTGTTGAGGTGTAGAGAGGATGTTTACCTAAGGTAGGCCTGACTGTTGAGGTGTAGAGAGGATGTTTACCTAAGGTAGGCCTGACTGTTGAGGTGTAGAGAGGATGTTTACCTAAGGTAGGCCTGACTGTTGAGGTGTAGAGAGGATGTTTACCTAAGGTAGGCCTGACTGTTGAGGTGCAGAGAGGATGTTTACCTAAGGTAGGCCTGACTGTTGAGGTGAAGAGAGGATGTTTACCTACGGTAGGCCTGACTGTTGAGGTGTAGAGAGGATGTTTACCTAAGGCAGGCCTGACTGTTGAGGTGTAGAGAGGATGTTTACCTAAGGTAGGCCTGACTGTTGAGGTGTAGAGAGGATGTTTACCTAAGGCAGGCCTGACTGTTGAGGTGTAGAGAGGATGTTTACCTAAGGTAGGCCTGACTGTTGAGGTGTAGAGAGGATGTTTACCTAAGGTAGGCCTGACTGTTGAGGTGTAGAGAGGATGTTTACCTAAGGTAGGCCTGACTGTTGAGGTGTAGAGAGGATGTTTACCTAAGGTAGGCCTGACTGTTGAGGTGTAGAGAGGATGTTTACCTAAGGTAGGCCTGACTGTTGAGGTGTAGAGAGGATGTTTACCTAAGGTAGGCCTGACTGTTGAGGTGTAGAGAGGATGTTTACCTAAGGTAGGCCTGACTGTTGAGGTGTAGAGAGGATGTTTACCTAAGGTAGGCCTGACTGTTGAGGTGTAGAGAGGATGTTTACCTACGGTAGGCCTGACTGTTGAGGTGTAGAGAGGATGTTTACCTAAGGTAGGCCTGACTGTTGAGGTGTAGAGAGGATGTTTACCTAAGGCAGGCCTGACTGTTGAGGTGTAGAGAGGATGTTTACCTAAGGTAGGCCTGACTGTTGAGGTGTAGAGAGGATGTTTACCTAAGGTAGGCCTGACTGTTGAGGTGTAGAGAGGATGTTTACCTAAGGTAGGCCTGACTGTTGAGGTGTAGAGAGGATGTTTACCTAAGGTAGGCCTGACTGTTGAGGTGTAGAGAGGATGTTTACCTAAGGTAGGCCTGACTGTTGAGGTGTAGAGAGGATGTTTACCTACGGTAGGCCTGACTGTTGAGGTGTAGAGAGGATGTTTACCTAAGGTAGGCCTGACTGTTGAGGTGTAGAGAGGATGTTTACCTAAGGTAGGCCTGACTGTTGAGGTGTAGAGAGGATGTTTACCTAAGGCAGGCCTGACTGTTGAGGTGTAGAGAGGATGTTTACCTAAGGTAGGCCTGACTGTTGAGGTGTAGAGAGGATGTTTACCTAAGGTAGGCCTGACTGTTGAGGTGTAGAGAGGATGTTTACCTAAGGTAGGCCTGACTGTTGAGGTGTAGAGAGGATGTTTACCTAAGGTAGGCCTGACTGTTGAGGTGTAGAGAGGATGTTTACCTACGGTAGGCCTGACTGTTGAGGTGTAGAGAGGATGTTTACCTACGGTAGGCCTGACTGTTGAGGTGTAGAGAGGATGTTTACCTAAGGTAGGCCTGACTGTTGAGGTGTAGAGAGGATGTTTACCTAAGGCAGGCCTGACTGTTGAGGTGTAGAGAGGATGTTTACCTACGGTAGGCCTGACTGTTGAGGTGTAGAGAGGATGTTTACCTAAGGTAGGCCTGACTGTTGAGGTGTAGAGAGGATGTTTACCTAAGGCAGGCCTGACTGTTGAGGTGTAGAGAGGATGTTTACCTACGGTAGGCCTGACTGTTGAGGTGTAGAGAGGATGTTTACCTAAGGTAGGCCTGACTGTTGAGGTGTAGAGAGGATGTTTACCTAAGGTAGGCCTGACTGTTGAGGTGTAGAGAGGATGTTTACCTAAGGCAGGCCTGACTGTTGAGGTGTAGAGAGGATGTTTACCTACGGTAGGCCTGACTGTTGAGGTGTAGAGAGGATGTTTACCTACGGTAGGCCTGACTGTTGAGGTGTAGAGAGGATGTTTACCTAAGGTAGGCCTGACTGTTGAGGTGTAGAGAGGATGTTTACCTAAGGTAGGCCTGACTGTTGAGGTGTAGAGAGTATGTTTACCTAAGGTAGGCCTGACTGTTGAGGTGTAGAGAGGATGTTTACCTAAGGCAGGCCTGACTGTTGAGGTGTAGAGAGGATGTTTACCTACGGTAGGCCTGACTGTTGAGGTGTAGAGAGGATGTTTACCTACGGTAGGCCTGACTGTTGAGGTGTAGAGAGGATGTTTACCTAAGGTAGGCCTGACTGTTGAGGTGTAGAGAGGATGTTTACCTAAGGTAGGCCTGACTGTTGAGGTGTAGAGAGGATGTTTACCTACGGTAGGCCTGACTGTTGAGGTGTAGAGAGGATGTTTACCTAAGGTAGGCCTGACTGTTGAGGTGTAGAGAGGATGTTTACCTAAGGTAGGCCTGACTGTTGAGGTGTAGAGAGGATGTTTACCTAAGGTAGGCCTGACTGTTGAGGTGTAGAGAGGATGTTTACCTAAGGTAGGCCTGACTGTTGAGGTGTAGAGAGGATGTTTACCTAAGGTAGGCCTGACTGTTGAGGTGTAGAGAGGATGTTTACCTAAGGTAGGCCTGACTGTTGAGGTGTAGAGAGGATGTTTACCTAAGGTAGGCCTGACTGTTGAGGTGTAGAGAGGATGTTTACCTAAGGTAGGCCTGACTGTTGAGGTGTAGAGAGGATGTTTACCTAAGGCAGGCCTGACTGTTGAGGTGTAGAGAGGATGTTTACCTAAGGTAGGCCTGACTGTTGAGGTGTAGAGAGGATGTTTACCTACGGTAGGCCTGACTGTTGAGGTGTAGAGAGGATGTTTACCTAAGGTAGGCCTGACTGTTGAGGTGTAGAGAGGATGTTTACCTAAGGCAGGCCTGACTGTTGAGGTGTAGAGAGGGTGCATAGTAGTCTCGTTGCTGCAAATAAAAAAACATGATATGATCTTTGAAATTAATTTCACATTCAGTTCTGGATAGTGTTGTCACTGATGATAATAACGTTTGTGTCTCAATAGTATCCTTGGCACCGTTTACTTGTCAAATAAAGGCTGGGGGCAGCTGTAGTTTTTGAAGCCAGTTTAGTGGTGTGTCTTACGTGCTTCCAGGAAAGAGCATGCCGGCGTCGTCTCTCAGAGTCAGCATGTAGAGAGCTGTGATGGCAATAGAGCTGTGGAGGAGACATGAGGACATCATAACACTTCATAACTCATGCATAACACATTCATAAACATTACATAAGAAAACAACATAGTCAGGCCAAACCAGGGGATTTACAATGCAGGTACATAAAAAAAAATTACTTCAAGTGTCGATTTATTTTACATTTTTTTACATTTTAGTAATTTAGCAGACGCTCTTATCCAGAGTGCATACATTTTTTTCATACTGGCCCCCCGTGGGAAACGAACCCACAACCCTGGCATTGCAAGCGCCATGCTTTACCAACTGAGCTACACGGGACCTGTTTATGAAAAATAAGTTGTAAGGAATGGTAAACTTCTATATTCTAAACTCTCCAATGCTTCTATACAGTCACGTCCCTCCCTAGCTGATATGATAGTCAACGTTTCTCACGTTTAGATCTCTCTGATACAGTTATCAGAATAGATAAAGCTTTACGCTCTCAATATTATATTAGTTGAATGCATTCAGTTGAACAACTGACTAGGTATCCCCCTTTCCCTATATATTCAGGTAGAGGGAACTGCCAAAATAATGGAAACACTTGAGTAAATGAGGGATACAAAGTATATTGAAAGCAGTCGCTTCCACACAGGTGTGGTTCCTGAGTCAATTAAGCAATTAAACATCCCAGCATGCTTAGGGTTATTATTTCTATTATATTTTCATGTTTAGGGACATTATTTTGGCCATTATTTTGGCTACCATGGCTATGCCCCCATAGATGACAACGCCCCCATCCACAGGGCACGAGTGGTCACTGAATGGTTTCATGAGCATGGCAATGATGTAGACCTTATGCCGTGGCCGTCTCAGTCACCACATCTCAACCCAATTTAAACACTTGTGGGAGATTCTGGAGCGGCGCCTGAGACAGCGTTTTCCACCACCATCAACAAAACACTAAATGATGGAATGACTGGTGGAAGAATGGTTTCACATCCCTCCAATAGAGTTCCAGACACTGGTAGAGTCTATGCCAAGGTGCATGGAAGCTGTTCTGGCTCGTGGTGGCCCAACGCCCTATTAAGACACTTTATGTTTCCTTTATTTTGGCAGTTACCTGAATATTGCAGTGCTCAGTGGTGGAAAAAGTACTCAATTGTCATACTTGAGTAAAAGTAAAGATACATTAATAGAAAATGACTCAAGTAAAAGTCACCCAGTAAAATACTACTTGAGTAAAAGTCTAAAAGTATTTGGTTTTAAATATACTTAAGTATCAAAAGTAAATGTAATTGCTAAAATATACTTAGGTATTAAAAGTAAAAGTAAAAGTACAAATAATTTCAAGTTCCTTATCTTAAGCAAACCAGATGGCGCCATTTTCTTGTTTTTTTAATTTACGGAAAGCCAGGGGCTATCTCCAATGCTTAGACATCATTTACAAACGAAGCATGTGTGTTTAGTGAGTCCGCCAGATCAGAGGCAGTAGGGATGACCAGGGATGTTCTCTTGATAAGTGTGTGAATTAGAAAATGTTCCTGTCCTGCTACGCATTCAAAATGTAACAAGTATTTTTGGGTGTCAGGGAAAATGTATGGGAGTAAAAAGTACATTATTTTCTTTAGGAATGTAGTGAAGTAAAAGTAAAAGTTGTCCAAAATATAAATAGTAAAGTAATGTACAGATACCCCAAAAAACAACTTAAGTATTACTTCAAAGTATTTTTTTACTTAAGTACTTTACACCACTGGCAGTGCTTCAATATCCAAAGGTATTTTCGAACAAAGCAGCCGTACGTTTTGTTTTACTGTAAAACAAATAAGAATATCTCCTCCTCAGTTGTAACAGGCGGTCTTACCAGAAAGCCATTGTTGCTACCAGAATGATGATGATGACTTGGACGAACTTGTGTTTTAAGCAGTGGTGGTACTTCGCCTGGAACTTCGCCTTAAAGAGAATAAACAGGAATATAAATGGTGTTGGTTTGAATCAGACTTGATGTACACCTGTTGTTATACAAGTATACAGTCTTTCTGAAGTTCTACCTCACCTTGAAAGATTTGAGAGGCGTTGGCTTCTGTTGGGGTGGTGGAACACTGCTGTGTCTGTTCATTTTCCTGTGTAACACAACACAAGTATGTATATTATCAACACAGCATGTTAAATAATGACAGTTGAAAATGTGACACGTGTACTAGGAAACCAAGACAGTCGGAGCATTCCCTATCCAGTCCATTCAAGTACAAACTCAGTCTTTCCGTAAGGTGAGGCTCCTAAACTACAATAAACTGGAGATATTTTACAGTACAGGAAGCATAGAGCAGAAGCCATAGGGTCGTTACCGTTGAGCTGAGAATGTGTTGACGGCCCCATGAAAGTGACCCTGGTCATAAAGACAGAGGCACAACACATCCACAGCTCAACCACCCTCAGTACCATCCCCCCTGTCTCTTACACGCCAGAGATATGAAAACAGGCCCTGAGTACCTGACTAAACTGATTGACTGAATTTAATACAAAAGGGGTTTTTCTGTAGGGTGCCAGAGAAAATATCTCAGTATCTCCAAATATTTTGAAAACTGAAAGCGAACTTGTAGGCAATAGGCCATAGATAACAGCACCCCCTGGTGGTACGGTAATATTACTCTTTAGTGCTGCTGTTAGCAGGGTTGCTGCTGGATCGCAGGCTGCCCATGTTCTTGAGCTTGGCCGACTGTGTGTTCCACACCTCCAGCTCCTGAATCCTGTTCTCCAGGTTGTCAGTCAGCTTACACAGCTGCTTCACAGCCCCGACGTTCTCCATGAAGATCTGCTCCTGTGGGGGGAGAAATAGAATATAAAATGTTACAGTAAATTGTTCTTCAAAGTAGTTTGTTTAAAGTGGGACCATAACACTGACAAATCTCTTGACAATCCTCATACTGATTATCACACCGGATAATATGTTATCAGGCCTTCAATCTCGTGGGGAACTGACACTTACTTTGTCCACCATGAGGAAGTTGTGGATCTTCTCTCCGTCGCTGCAGGTGATGTCCCCCACCTCTTTGACAGCAGCAGGCAGCAGCTTCTTCACCTCCTGGGCTATGATGCCTGTTTCATGTATGTGATCGATCCCCATCTTTGAGGCGAACTCAGGCTTGTAGTCATACTCCACTATCCTCATCTGAGATATTCTCTTCAGCTGCTCTGTTGAATCCACCTACAGAGTTCAAATATTGTCAGTTCAGGTAAGATATCATTCCTTGGGCCGCTGTGAAGGCATTTCTATGTTCCTACTTGTTATTTTACACCAAAACCATTATATCGATAGCTATTATATAGAAGCATGCATGTGCTGCTTCATACCTCTCGTATGTTGTGTTTGGCGCGGTGGTCGGAGGGGTGCATGACCTGCCCCATGATCTTAGCGTTGCCACAGACCACCAGGGCTTCATCGGGGGTGTCTGTGTTGATGCCCACCCTCCCCTGGCACACCACCGCGTCCGGAGCCTGTCCTCGCTGCCAAAACACCTCACTGTCGTTCTCAAACTGGCCCGGATTCGACGCCTGTGGTGGAGGAACACGGAAGAGTTTCAAGTGACGGTTATGGTTGGTTCCATTTAGATCACGGTGCATTCTGGAACAAATTCTCCAATGGAAACATGGTTTAGTACATTTTATTTTACTTTTATGTTTTTTTTTTTTTTTAACCTTAATTTTAACAAGTCCCATGTTTTAGTATGCTTTAGTACTTAGTACTTTAGTCCCATGCTTTTAAATGCTTTTAGTACAGGGTTCCCCAAATGGCGGCCCGCGTACCAAATCTGGCCCCCCCGGGTGGTCTCTTTTGGCCCCCCCCGAGTTTTCTGAGCAAAAAAACAAACATCCGCTCAACAGTTGATGATCCCTGCTTTAGTACTTACGGTTCAGTACTCACCCTGACTATGATCCTCTCTGACATGTATGCTACCAGCAGGTAACTCTCTTCCCTCACTGTGGCGTACAAACCCACCACCATCAGGAAGTACCTGCTCATAACACAAGGACACATGGAACCACATGTTGAAACTTCACTTTCAATTGGGCGGCAGGTAGCGTAGTGGTTAAGAGCGTTGTGCCAGTAACCGAAAGGTCGCTGGTTCTAATCCCCGAGCCGACTAGGTGGAAAATCTGTCGATCAAATCAAATCAAATCAAATCAAATGTTATTGGTCACATGCGCCGAATACAACAGGTGCAGACATTACAGTGAAATGCTTACTTACAGCCCTTAACCAACAGTGCATTTATTTTAAACAAAAAAGTAAGAATAAAACAACAACAAAAAAAGTGTTGAGAAAAAAAGTGCCCTTGAGCAAGGCACTTAACCCTAATTGCTCATGTTAGTCGCTCTGGATAAGAGTGTCTGCTAAATGACTAAAATGTAAATGTAATGATGATATTAGTATGTAAAGTAATTTTTTTAGAGCGGGTCTGAGTAATAACATGGTAATAACATGGTAATAACATGGTAATAACATGGTAATAACATGGTAATAACATGTAATACATAATAACATGGTAATAACGTGGTAATAACATGTAATACATAATAACATGGTAATAACATGTAATAACATGGTAATAACATAGTAATAACCAACCTCTGGTCAGGGTTGGGTTTTCCCTTTTTCCTCATGTTGTTGACAGTGGTCTCACTGAAGTGCAGTCTTCCCAGAGTAACTTTAGTGATCTTGTCCCCTGGTAGACTCACTCTGAGGGATGAGACGTTATTCAAAAACGTAGGACGGGATTCAAGCCAATCGATCCCTTTTTGGCCATGCACCATATATACCTTTTAAAGGCAATGTTCCCGCATTTACAGTGAACTACGCTGCATTTGTCGGCTCAATGGGAAAATTACCTTTAAAAAGTCAAACGTGCTACTACGCGGATCTACCGCTGATCGGATGAATCTCAGCCATAGTTATCACTTTTCTGCAACCAGACCGCCTTTCTGATCACAATTGTGTCATTGTTCAGTTTGAATGACGGATTACACTCACAACATGGAACACAGCCGTCTACAGTAAATAGTATAACGAAATGAGGACAGGACACTCACTTGACTGGCAGGAATGGTTTCTTGCTGCGATCAGACTGTGACTGTTCTATGGTGACTTTGTGAGTCTGTGCCTCAAGCTGCAGAGACAGAAAAATTGTCAAAGTATAGCTAACTGCATACTAACAAAAACTATTTCTTTTAATGCCTTTGCATCATTTGAAGTAGTCTGCCGAGGTCAAAAATCTGATGTTCTAGGTAAGTTCATGTTGCATATTTGGATGGCGTTATACTAACCTTGACACCAAACACCTTGACTTGGAAGCTCTCTATTTGCGCAGGGCCGTTGGGTGTTTTGACGAACTTGGGGTCCCCGGCCATCCCTACGTGAACTGTGACCTGAAAGTGGTTCTTTTTCTGACACACAAAGGACTCGTCAGCTGCGGAGTAGTTGAAACCCTTATCGGTGTCCACATGGTAACCTGGGGAAGGTCTGTCGAGAGACAATAGAAACATATACACTGAGTGGACAAAACATTAAGAACACCTGCTCTTTCCATGACATACTGCAGACTGACCAGGTGAATCCAGGTGAAAGCTATGATCCCTTACTGATGTCACTTGTTAAATCCACTTCAAATCAGTGTAGATGAAGGGGAGGAGACAGGTTAAAGAAGTGTTTTGAGACAATTGAGACGTGGATTGTGCATGTGTCAGAGGGTGAATGGGCAAGACAAGATATTTAAGTGCCTTTGAACAGACTATGGTTGTAGGTGCCAGACTGCCAGGTGCACCGGTTTGTGTCAAGAACTGCAACGCTGCTGGGTTTTTCACGCTCGACAGTTTCCCGTGTGTATCACCACCCAACGGACATCCAGCCAATTTGACACAACTGTGGGAAGCATTGGAGTCAACATGGGCCAGCATCCCTGTGGAACACATTCGACACCTAGTAGTCCATGCCCTAACGAATTGAGGCGAAAGGGGGGTTGCAACTCAATATTAGGAAGGTGTTCTTAATGTTTTGTAAACTCAGTGTATATTTAAGCAATAATGCCCGAGTGGGTGTGGTATATGGTATATTAAGCACGGCACAACGTGGAGTGCCTGGATACAGCCCTTAGACGTGGTATATTGGCAATATACCACAAACACCAGAGATACCTTATTGCTATTATAAACTGGTTACCAACATAATTAGAGCAGTAAAAATAAATGTTTTGTCATACTCGTGGTATACGGTCTGATATACCACGGCTTTCAGCCAATCAGCATTCAGGTCTTGAACCACCCAGTTTATAATTATGATTGACCAAGTGTGATAAGAATAATATACAGTAGGAGTCAATTGTGGCCATTTAAGTCAATTGTTTAAGTTAATGAAATGGGGTTTGTTTACAATGACTCATGACTAAACCATTTTACTGTGGGCTAAGAAATGAGAAAGACATTGCTGATGAGTTATGATTTGGTCAGACATAGAAAGTGGAAAATATTTGTCCCTTAAAATAATGTAGCCTTGAGTTAGAGACTTTAAGACAGGCAGCTTAAGGCGTGAGCCTTGGGGAAGAGTTAGGGAATGTAAGGCAGAAAGACACTCACAGGACGTCATAGTTACTGTTGTAGAGCGTGCTCCAAAGGCCAGGCTGGTAGCGATCCCAGGTCAGGAGCTGATAGCCCCCCATCCCCGAGCTGCTCCCTGTGGCCCCGTCACTGTCATAGGATGGGGCGTCAACGCCTCCACCTCCACTGTCAGAACCCACTGCTAAAGGAACCGTCACAAAATGGTTCTGTACCTCAAGGGATTCTGTCCGTCTTCTCTTCTTACAGTCAGGTAATATAGGCCTGAGGAGGAGGAGGAGGAGAGAGAGAGAGGAGGAGGAGGAGGAGGAGGAGGAGGAGAAGGAAGAGGAGGAGGATGAGGAGGAGGAGGAGGAGGGAGAGGAGGAGGAGAGAGAGAGAGAGGGCACTGTTAAAACATGAATATCCCTTTGAAGTAAAACATAATTTGACTGTCATTCTCAAACTGATATGTACTGTAAGGTAGTTTAGTAGTATATGTACCTATATGTACTGTAAGGTAGTTTAGTAGTTGATGTACAGTAAGATAGTTTAGTAGTATATGTACCCATATGTACTGTAAGGTAGTTTAGTAGTATATGTACCCATATGTACTGTAAGGTAGTTTAGTAGTATACTGTATGTACCCATATGTACTGTAAGGTAGTTTAGTAGTATATGTACCCATATGTACTGTAAGGTAGTTTAGTAGTATATGTACCCATATGTACTGTAAGGTAGTTTAGTAGTATACTGTATGTACCCATATGTACTGTAAGGTAGTTTAGTAGTATACTGTATGTACCCATATGTACTGTAAGGTAGTTTAATAGTATATGTACCCATATGTACTGTAAGGTAGTTTAGTAGTATATGTACCCATATGTACTGTAAGGTAGTTTAGTAGTATACTGTATGTACCCATATGTACTGTAAGGTAGTTTAGTAGTATATGTACCCATACAGTGGGGAAAAAAGTATTTAGTCAGCCACCAACTGTGCAAGTTCTCCCACTTAAAAAGATGAGAGAGGCCTGTAATTTTCATCATAGGTACACGTCAACTATGACAGACAAATTGAGAAAAATAAATCCAGAAAATCACATTGTAGGATTTTTTATGAATTTATTTGCAAATTATGGTGGAAAATAAGTATTTGGTCACCTACAAACAAGCAAGATTTCTGGCACTCACAGACCTGTAACTTCTTCTTTAAGAGGCTCCTCTGTCCTCCACTCGTTACCTGTATTAATGGCACCTGTTTGAACTTGTTATCAGTATAAAAGACACCTGTCCACAACCTCAAACAGTCACACTCCAAACTCCACTATGGCCAAGACCAAAGAGCTGTCAAAGGACACCAGAAACAAAATTGTAGACCTCCACCAGGCTGGGAAGACTGAATCTGCAATAGGTAAGCAGCTTGGTTTGAAGAAATCAACTGTGGGAGCAATTATTAGGAAATGGAAGACATACAAGACCACTGATAATCTCCCTCGATCTGGGGCTCCACGCAAGATCTCACCCCGTGGGGTCAAAATGATCACAAGAACGGTGAGCAAAAATCCCAGAACCACACGGGGGGACCTAGTGAATGACCTGCAGAGAGCTGGGACCAAAGTAACAAAGCCTACCATCAGTAACACACTACGCCGCCAGGGACTCAAATCCTGCAGTGCCAGACGTGTCCCCCTGCTTAAGCCAGTACATGTCCAGGCCCGTCTGAAGTTTGCTAGAGTGCATTTGGATGATCCAGAAGAGGATTGGGAGAATGTCATATGGTCAGATGAAACCAACATAGAACATTTTGGTAAAAACTCAACTCGTCGTGTTTGGAGGACAAAGAATGCTGAGTTGCATCCAAAGAACACCATACCTACTGTGAAGCATGGGGGTGGAAACATCATGCTTTGGGGCTGTTTTTCTGCAAAGGGACCAGGACGACTGATCCGTGTAAAGGAAAGAATGAATGGGGCCATGTATCGTGAGATTTTGAGTGAAAACCTCCTTCCATCAGCAAGGGCATTGAAGATGAAACGTGGCTGGGTCTTTCAGCATGACAATGATCCCAAACACACCGCCCGGGCAATGAAGGAGTGGCTTCGTAAGAAGCATTTCAAGGTCCTGGAGTGGCCTAGCCAGTCTCCAGATCTCAACCCCATAGAAAATCTTTGGAGGGAGTTGAAAGTCCGTGTTGCCCAGCGACAGCCCCAAAACATCACTGCTCTAGAGGAGATCTGCATGGAGGAATGGGCCAAAATACCAGCAACAATGTGTGAAAACCTTGTGAAGACTTACAGAAAACGTTTGACCTGTGTCATTGCCAACAAAGGGTATATAACAAAGTATTGAGAAACTTTTGTTATTGACCAAATACTTATTTTCCACCATAATTTGCAAATAAATTCATAAAAAATCCTACAATGTGATTTTCTGGAATTTCATTTTGTCTGTCATAGTTGACGTGTACCTATGATGAAAATTACAGGCCTCTCTCATCTTTTTAAGTGGGAGAACTTGCACAATTGGTGGCTGACTAAATACTTTTTTCCCCACTGTATGTACTGTAAGGTAGTTTAGTAGTAGATGTACCCATATGTACTGTAAGGTAGTTTAGTAGTATATGTACCCATATGTACTGTAAGGTAGTTTAGTAGTATATGTACCCATATGTACTGTAAGGTAGTTTAGTAGTATATGTACCCATATGTACTGTAAGGTGGTTTAGTAGTATATGTACCCATATGTACTGTAAGGTAGTTTAGTAGTATATGTACCCATATGTACTGTAAGGTAGTTTAGTAGTATATGTACCCATATGTACTGTAAGGTAGTTTAGTAGTTTATGTACCCATATGTACTGTAAGGTAGTTTAGTAGTATATGTACCCATATGTACTGTAAGGTAGTTTAGTAGTATATGTACCCATATGTACTGTAGGGTAGTTTAGTAGTTTATGTACCCATATGTACTGTAAGGTAGTTTAGTAGTATATGTACCCATATGTACTGTAAGTAGTTTAGTAGTATATGTACCCATATGTACTGTAAGGTAGTTTAGTAGTATATGTACCCATATGTACTGTAAGGTAGTTTAGTAGTTTATGTACCCATATGTACTGTAAGGTAGTTTAGTAGTATATGTACCCATATGTACTGTAAGGTAGTTTAGTAGTATATGTACCCATATGTACTGTAATGTAGTTTAGTAGTACATGTACCCATATGTACTGTAAGGTAGTATAGTAGTATATGTACCCATATGTACTGTAAGGTAGTTTAGTAGTATATGTACCCATATGTACTGTAAGGTAGTATAGTAGTATATGTACCCATATGTACTGTAAGGTAGTATAGTAGTATATGTACCCATATGTACTGTAATGTAATTTAGTAGTATATGTACCCATATGTACTGTAATGTAGTTTAGTAGTATATGTACCCATATGTACTGTAAGGTAGTTTAGTAGTATATGTACCCATATGTACTGTAAGGTAGTTTAGTAGTATATGTACCCATATGTACTGTAAGGTAGTTTAGTAGTATATGTACCCATATGTACTGTAAGGTAGTTTAGTAGTATATGTACCCATATGTACTGTAAGGTAGTTTAGTAGTATATGTACCCATATGTACTGTAAGGTAGTTTAGTAGTATATGTACCCATATGTACTGTAAGGTAGTTTAGTAGTATATGTACCCATATGTACTGTAAGGTAGTATAGTAGTATATGTACCCATATGTACTGTAAGGTAGTTTAGTAGTATATGTACCCATATGTACTGTAAGGTAGTTTAGTAGTATATGTACCCATATGTACTGTAAGGTAGTTTAGTAGTATATGTACCCATATGTACTGTAAGGTAGTTTAGTAGTATATGTACCCATATGTACTGTAAGGTAGTTTAGTGGTATATGTACCCATATGTACTGTAAGGTAGTTTAGTAGTATATGTACCCATATGTACTGTAATGTAGTATAGTAGTATATGTACCCATATGTACTGTAATGTAGTTTAGTAGTATATGTACTGTAAGGTAGTATAGTAGTATATGTACCCATATGTACTGTAAGGTAGTTTAGTAGTATATGTACCCATATGTACTGTAAGGTAGTTTAGTAGTATATGTACCCATATGTACTGTAAGGTAGTTTAGTAGTATATGTACCCATATGTACTGTAAGGTAGTTTAGAAGTATATGTACCCATATGTACTGTAAGGTAATTTAGTAGTATATGTACCCATATGTACTGTAAGGTAGTTTAGTAGTATATGTACCCATATGTACTGTAAGGTAGTTTAGTAGTATATGTACCCATATGTACTGTAAGGTAGTTTAGTAGTATATGTACCCATATGTACTGTAAGGTAGTTTAGTAGTATATGTACCCATATGTACTGTAAGGTAGTTTAGTAGTATATGTACCCATATGTACTGTAAGGTAGTTTAGTGGTATATGTACCCATATGTACTGTAAGGTAGTTTAGTAGTATATGTACCCATATGTACTGTAAGGTAGTATAGTAGTATATGTACCCATATGTACTGTAATGTAGTTTAGTAGTATATGTACTGTAAGGTAGTATAGTAGTATATGTACCCATATGTACTGTAATGTAGTTTAGTAGTATATGTACCCATATGTACTGTAAGGTAGTTTAGTAGTATATGTACCCATATGTACTGTAAGGTAGTTTAGTAGTATATGTACCCATATGTACTGTAAGGTAGTTTAGTAGTATATGTACCCATATGTACTGTAAGGTAGTTTAGTAGTATATGTACCCATATGTACTGTAAGGTAGTTTAGTAGTATATGTACCCATATGTACTGTAAGGTAGTATAGTAGTATATGTACCCATATGTACTGTAAGGTAGTTTAGTAGTATATGTACCCATATGTACTGTAAGGTAGTATAGTAGTATATGTACCCATATGTACTGTAATGTAGTTTAGTAGTATATGTACTGTAAGGTAGTATAGTAGTATATGTACCCATATGTACTGTAATGTAGTTTAGTAGTATATGTACCCATATGTACTGTAAGGTAGTTTAGTAGTATATGTACCCATATGTACTGTAAGGTAGTTTAGTAGTATATGTACCCATATGTACTGTAAGGTAGTTTAGTAGTATATGTACCCATATGTACTGTAAGGTAGTTTAGTAGTATATGTACCCATATGTACTGTAAGGTAGTATAGTAGTATATGTACCCATATGTACTGTAAGGTAGTTTAGTAGTATATGTACCCATATGTACTGTAAGGTAGTATAGTAGTATATGTACCCATATGTACTGTAATGTAGTATAGTAGTATATGTACCCATATGTACTGTAATGTAGTATAGTAGTATATGTACCCATATGTACTGTAATGTAATTTAGTAGTATATGTACCCATATGTACTGTAATGTAGTTTAGTAGTATATGTACTGTAAGGTAGTATAGTAGTATATGTACCCATATGTACTGTAAGGTAGTTTAGTAGTATATGTACCCATATGTACTGTAAGGTAGTTTAGTAGTATATGTACCCATATGTACTGTAAGGTAGTATAGTAGTATATGTACCCATATGTACTGTAAGGTAGTTTAGTAGTATATGTACCCATATGTACTGTAAGGTAGTATAGTAGTATATGTACCCATATGTACTGTAATGTAGTATAGTAGTATATGTACCCATATGTACTGTAATGTAGTATAGTAGTATATGTACCCATATGTACTGTAATGTAATTTAGTAGTATATGTACCCATATGTACTGTAATGTAGTTTAGTAGTATATGTACCCATATGTACTGTAAGGTAGTATAGTAGTATATGTACCCATATGTACTGTAAGGTAGTTTAGTAGTATATGTACCCATATGTACTGTAAGGTAGTTTAGTAGTATATGTACCCATATGTACTGTAAGGTAGTTTAGTAGTATATGTACCCATATGTACTGTAAGGTAGTATAGTAGTATATGTACCCATATGTACTGTAAGGTAGTTTAGTAGTATATGTACCCATATGTACTGTAAGGTAGTTTAGTAGTATATGTACCCATATGTACTGTAAGGTAGTTTAGTAGTATATGTACCCATATGTACTGTAAGGTAGTTTAGTAGTATATGTACCCATATGTACTGTAATGTAGTTTAGTAGTATATGTACCCATATGTACTGTAAGGTAGTTTAGTAGTATATGTACCCATATGTACTGTAAGGTAGTATAGTAGTATATGTACCCATATGTACTGTAAGGTGGTTTAGTAGTATATGTACCCATATGTACTGTAAGGTAGTTTAGTAGTATATGTACCCATATGTACTGTAAGGTAGTTTAGTAGTATATGTACCCATATGTACTGTAAGGTAGTTTAGTGGTATATGTACCCACATGTACTGTAAGGTAGTTTAGTGGTATATGTACCCATATGTACTGTAAGGTAGTTTAGTAGTATATGTACCCATATGTACTGTAAGGTAGTATAGTAGTATATGTACCCATATGTACTGTAAGGTAGTTTAGTAGTATATGTACCCATATGTACTGTAAGGTAGTATAGTAGTATATGTACCCATATGTACTGTAATGTAGTTTAGTAGTATATGTACTGTAAGGTAGTATAGTAGTATATGTATCCATATGTACTGTAAGGTAGTTTAGTAGTATATGTACCCATATGTACTGTAAGGTAGTTTAGTAGTATATGTACCCATATGTACGGTAAGGTAGTTTAGTAGTATATGTACCCATATGTACTGTAAGGTAGTTTAGTAGTATATGTACCCATATGTACTGTAAGGTAGTTTAGTAGTATATGTACCCATATGTACTGTAAGGTAGTTTAGTAGTATATGTAGAAGTCACAGAACAGAGCTCCGGGCAGCGGAGCGGAAATGGAAGAAAACTAAACTCCCTGCCGACCTGGCATCTTTTCACTCCCTCCTCTCTACATTTTCTTCATCTGTTTCTGCTGCTAAGGCCACCTTCTACCACTCTAAATTCCAAGCATCTGCCTCTAACCCTAGGAAGCTCTTTGCCACATTTTCCTCCCTCCTGAATCCTCCCCCCCCCCCCCCCCCCTCCTCTCTCTCTGTGGATGACTTCGTCAACCACTTTGAAAAGAAGGTTGACGACATCCGATCCTCGTTTGTTAAGTCTAATGACACTGCTGGTCCTGCTCACACTGCCCTACCCTATGCTTTGACTTCTTTCTCCCCTCTCTCTCCAGATAAAATCCTGCGACTTGTGACTGCAGGCCGCCCAACAACCTGCCCGCTTGACCCCATCCCCTCCTCCCTTCTCCAGACCATCTCCGGTGACCTTCTCCCCTACCTCACCTCGCTGATCAACTCATCCTTGACCGCTGGCCATGTCCCTTCCGTCTTCAAGAGAGCGAGAGTTGCTCCCCTTCTCAAAAAACCAACACTCGACCCCACTGATGTCAACAACTACAGACCAGTATCCCTTCTTTCTTTTCTTTCCAAAACTATTGAGCGTGCCGTCTTTAGCCAACTCTCTTGCTATCTCTCTCAGAATGACCTTCTTGATCCAAACCAATCAGGTTTCAGGACTGGTCATTCAACTGAGACTGCTCTTCTCTGTGTCACGGAGACTCTCCGCACTGCTAAAGCTAACTCTCTCTCCTCTGCTCTTGTCCTTCTAGACCTGTCTGCTGCCTTTGATACTGTGAACCATCAGATCCTCCTCTCCACCCTCTCCGAGCTGGGCATCTCCGGCGCGGCTCACTCCTGGATTGCGTCCTACCTGACCGGTCGCTCCTACCAAGTGGCGTGGCGAGAAGCTGTCTCCGCACCACGTGCTCTCACCACTGGTGTCCCCCAGGGCTCAGTTCTAGGCCCTCTCCTTTTCTCCCTATACACCAAGTCACTTGGCCCTGTCATATCCTCACATGGCCTTTCCTATCATTGCTACGCTGACGATACACAACTAATCTTCTCCTTTCCCCCTTCTGATAACCAGGTGGCGAATCGCATCTCTGCATGTCTGGCAGACATATCAGTATGGATGACGGATCACCACCTCAAGCTGAACCCTGGCAAGACGGAGCTGCTCTTCCTCCCGGGGAAGGACTGCCCGTTCCGTGATCTCGCCATCACGGTTGACAACTCCGCTGTGTCCTCCTCCCAGAGTGCGAAGAGCCTAGGCGTGACCCTGGACAACACCCTGTCGTTCTCCGCCAACATCAAGGCGGTGACCCGCTCCTGCAGGTTCATGCTCTACAACATTCGGAGAGTACGACCCTGCCTTACACAGGAAGCGGCACAGGTCCTAATCCAGGCACTTGTCATCTCCCGTCTGGACTACTGCAACTCGCTGTTGGCTGGCCTCCCTGCCTGTGCCATTAAACCCCTACAACTCATCCAGAATGCCGCAGCCCGTCTGGTGTTCAACCTTCCCAAGTTCTCTCACGTCACCCCCCTCCTCCGCACACTCCACTGGCTTCCAGTTGAAGCTCGCATCCGCTACAAGACCATGGTGCTTGCCTATGGAGCAGTGAGGGGAACGGCACCTCTGTACCTTCAGGCTCTGATCAGTCCCTACACCCAAACGAGGGCATTGCGTTCATCCACCTCTGGCCTGCTGGCTCCCCTTCCTCTGCGGAAGCATAGCTCCCGCTCAGCCCAGTCAAAACTGTTCGCTGCTCTGGCACCCCAATGGTGGAACAAGCTCCCTCACGACGCCAGGACAGCGGAGTCACTCACCACCTTCCGGAGACATTTGAAACCCCACCTCTTTAAGGAATACCTGGGATAGGATAAAGTAATCCTTCTAACCCCCCCCCCCAAATTGTAAAGTGGTTATCCCACTGGCTATAGGGTGAACGCACCAATTTGTGAGTCGCTCTGGCTAAGAGCGTCTGCTAAATGACGTTAATGTGCCCTTGAGCAAGGCACTTAACCCTAATTGCTCCTGTAAGTCGCTCTGGATAAGAGCGTCTGCTAAATGACTAAAATGTAAATGTAAATATGTACTGTAAGGTAGTTTAGTAGTATATGTACCCATATGTACTGTAAGGTAGTTTAGTAGTATATGTACCCATATGTACTGTAAGGTAGTATAGTAGTATATGTACCCATATGTACTGTAAGGTAATTTAGTAGTATATGTACCCATATGTACTGGAAGGTAGTTTGGTGGTATATGTACCCATATGTACTGTAAGGTAGTTTGGTGGTATATGTACCCATATGTACTGTAAGGTAGTTTAGTAGTATATGTACCCATATGTACTGTAAGGTAGTTTAGTAGTATATGTACCCATATGTACTGTAAGGTAGTTTAGTAGTATATGTACCCATATGTACTGTAAGGTAGTTTAGTAGTATATGTACCCATATGTACTGTAAGGTAGTTTAGTAGTATATGTACCCATATGTACTGTAAGGTAGTTTAGTAGTATATGTACCCATATGTACTGTAAGGTAGTATAGTAGTATATGTACCCATATGTACTGTAAGGTAGTTTAGTAGTATATGTACCCATATGTACTGTAAGGTAGTTTAGTAGTATATGTACCCATATGTACTGTAAGGTAGTTTAGTAGTATATGTACCCATATGTACTGTAAGGTAGTTTAGTAGTATATGTACCCATATGTACTGTAAGGTAGTTTAGTAGTGTATGTACCCATATGTACTGTAAGGTAGTTTAGTAGTATATGTACCCATATGTACTGTAAGGTAGTATAGTAGTATATGTACCCATATGTACTGTAAGGTAGTTTAGTAGTATATGTACCCATATGTACTGTAAGGTAGTTTAGTAGTATATGTACCCATATGTACTGTAAGGTAGTTTAGTAGTATATGTACCCATATGTACCGTAAGGTAGTTTAGTAGTATATGTACCCATATGTACTGTAAGGTAGTTTAGTAGTATATGTACCCATATGTACCGTAAGGTAGTTTAGTAGTATATGTACCCATATGTACTGTAAGGTAGTTTAGTAGTATATGTACCCATATGTACTGTAAGGTAGTTTAGTAGTATATGTACCCATATGTACTGTAAGGTAGTATATGTACCCATATGTACTGTAAGGTAGTATATGTACCCATATGTACTGTAAGGTAGTATATGTACCCATATGTACTGTAAGGTAGTATATGTACCCATATGTACTGTAAGGTAGTATATGTACCCATATGTACTGTAAGGTAGTATATGTACCCATATGTACTGTAAGGTAGTTTAGTAGTATATGTACCCATATGTACTGTAAGGTAGTATATGTACCCACATGTACTGTAAGGTAGTATATGTACCCATATGTACTGTAAGGTAGTATATGTACCAATATGTACTGTAAGGTAGTATATGTACCCATATGTACTGTAAGGTAGTTTAGTAATATATGTACCCATATGTACTGTAAGGTAGTATATGTACCCATATGTACTGTAAGGTAGTATATGTACCCATATGTACTGTAAGGTAGTATATGTACCCATATGTACTGTAAGGTAGTATATGTACCCATATGTACTGTAAGGTAGTATATGTACCCATATGTACTGTAAGGTAGTATATGTACCCATATGTACTGTAAGGTAGTTTAGTATTATATGTACCCATATGTACTGTAAGGTAGTATATGTACCCACATGTACTGTAAGGTAGTATATGTACCCATATGTACTGTAAGGTAGTATATGTACCCATATGTACTGTAAGGTAGTATATGTACCCATATGTACTGTAAGGTAGTTTAGTAATATATGTACCCATATGTACTGTAAGGTAGTATATGTACCCATATGTACTGTAAGGTAGTATATGTACCCATATGTACTGTAAGGTAGTATATGTACCCATATGTACTGTAAGGTAGTATATGTACCCATATGTACTGTAAGGTAGTTTAGTAGTATATGTACCCATATGTACTGTAAGGTAGTTTAGTAGTATATGTACCCATATGTACTGTAAGGTAGTATATGTACCCATATGTACTGTAAGGTAGTATATGTACCCATATGTACTGTAAGGTAGTATATGTACCCATATGTACTGTAAGGTAGTATATGTACCCATATGTACTGTAAGGTAGTTTAGTAGTATATGTACCCATATGTACTGTAAGGTAGTTTAGTAGTATATGTACCCATATGTACTGTAAGGTAGTTTAGTAGTATATGTACCCATATGTACTGTAAGGTAGTTTAGTAGTATATGTACCCATATGTACTGTAAGGTAGTTTAGTAGTATATGTACCCATATGTACTGTAAGGTAGTTTAGTAGTATATGTACCCATATGTACTGTAAGGTAGTTTAGTAGTATATGTACCCATATGTACTGTAAGATAGTTAGGTAGCAGTCCTCACCCTGTGTGTTGACCAGCTGAGGGAGGCAGGTATGGATATCCTGGTTCTGAAGGGCATCCAGACCCAGGTAGTAGACAGGATGGGGCTGAGGGTAGTCCTATGCCCGGGGCTAGGTGTGGGGCTTGACCTGGAGGTAGTACTGGGACCAGGGCTAGGTGTGGGGCTTGACCTGGAGGTAGTACTGGGACCGGGGGTGCGTTGGCCCTGGGGTAGCTGTCTGCCAGACCCTGGCGTGGAGGAGGCTGATGCTGCTGGAGAGCCTTGTGGTGGACGGGGGGTGTGAGGGGAGTGTTAGCCTGTATATAGCTCTCCCCTGGGCTCAGGTAGTGGGGGTGGTGGAGGGGGGGGTCATGGGGCAGCGGGCCTGGACACATGCCTGTCTTGGTGTACGAGTTAGTCAGCCCCTGGTGGTACGGCAGGCTTGGGTGTGGTGGGGGTTGTGGTGATGGCTCTTTATATCGACACGATGAGGCTGGAGGACGCGTCACTGGCTGGAAGACTTCCTGGTTCACGCGGTCGTTGGACCAATGGGAGCCGTAGCGCACCTCTAGGGGAGGAACAAGGCAAAGGCAGTCAAAATCATTAATTTTATCGGAGCATTTGATTATTATCATTTGGTTATACTGTGTGTAACACTTGCCATTAAAACAGATTCTATCAACCATTGTTGATCAAGTATTGCCGATAAAGGAAGAGGTTAAAGAGGTTTCATTGTCACAGGGGCTCACCTGGTATTTGTGGAGGTGAGCACGGTTCTGAACCAGAATCTGGTGGGGACTCTGGCAACATGCTGGGAAGACAAAGTCACAGTAAGACACGGCCCTCCAAAGCCAAGGTTTCTACAACTGGCCTTTGCCAGTTTCTCTCTGCTTACCTGACTTGTCATTGTCTTGACTAGCCAACAACAAAGCCTACAGCTATAGCTGTTGTTGAATGGACTGCAGTTGGTGCCATGGTGGAGAGCTACAGTATAGGCCAGGAACAAAAGGCTGCAGAACCAGTAGCTCTCCAGGAGGAGGGTTGGCCACCCCTGCTCTAGGATTGTGTCGTTGTGTTGTAAAGACTGTTATGTGTGTAGATCCCTTCCATTTAACATGGCTGCTGTGTTTATGGGTGGACATGGAGTAAGAATATGGATGCTTGCCGGGTATTAGATGTTACTGGAAACAGATTTCCCCTCAGGTACAATAAAGTCACTAAAGTAAAGATGGATGCTTACGATGTTGGGTCCATGTGGTTGCTGAGGTACTGCTCCAGTATGCTGGTGTCCACCACCGCACTCTCCAGGACCCCACTCATATCCTGGCATCCTGGAAACACATTCTGGTTTAGTCTCTCTCTTGATCTCTCTCTCTCTCTCTCTCTATCTCTCTCTAGATCTCGCTCTCTCTCTCTCTCTCTCTATCTAGATCTCTCTCTCTCTCTCTCTAGATCTCTCTCTCTCTCTCTCTCTCTCTCTCTCTCAATTCAATTCAATTTAAGGGCTTTATTGGCATGGGAAACATATGTTAAAAGTAAAATAAACAATAAATATTAACAGTAAACATTACACTCAGAAGTTTCAAAAGAATAAAGACATTTCAAATGTCATATTATGTCTATATACAGTGTTGTAACAATGTGCAAATAGTTAAACTACAAATGGGAAAATAAATAAACATAAATATGGGTTGTATTTACAATGGTGTTTGTTCTTCACTGGTTGCCCTTTTCTTGTGGCAACAGGTCACAATATTACATTTGGCAGGAGGTTAGGAAGTGCAGCTCAGTTTCCACCTCATTTTGTGGGCAGTGTGCACATAGCCTGTCTTCTCTTGAGAGCCAGGTCTGCCTACGGTGGCCTTTCTCAATAGCAAGGCTATGCTCACTGAGTCTGTACATAGTCAAAGCTTTCCTTAAGTTTGGGTCAGTCACAGTGGTCAGGTATTCTGCCACTGTGTGCAATTCGTCCATGAAGGCCTGATTCACACAGTCCCCTCTGAACAGTTGATGTTGAGATGTGTCTGTCACTTGAACTCTGTAAAGCATTTATTTGGGCTGCAATTTCTGAGGCTGGTAATCGTAATGAACTTATCCTCTGCAGCAGAGGTAACTCTGGGTCTTCCATTCCTGTGGCAGTCCTCATGAGAGCCAGTTTCATCATAGCGCTTGATGGTTTTTGCAACTGCACTTGAAGAAACTTTCAGTTCTTGAAATATTCCATATTGACTGACCTTCATGTCAAGTAATGATGGACTGTCGTTTCTCTTTGCTTATTTGAGCTGTTCTTGCCATAATATGGACTTAGTCTTTTACCAAATAGGGCTCTCTTCTGTATACCCCCCCTACCTTGTCACAACCCAACTGATTGGCTCAAAGACATTAAGAAGGAAAGAAATTCCACAAATTAACTTTTAAGAAGGCACACCTGTTAATTGAAATGCATTCCAGGTGACTACCTCATGAAGCTGGTTGAGAGAATGCCAAGAGTGTGCAAAGCTGTCATCAAGGCACAGGGTGGCTATTTGAAGAATCTCAAATATAAAATATATTTTGATTTGTTTAACACTTTTTTGGTTACTACATGATTCCATATGTGTTATTCCATAGTTTTGATGTCTTCACTATTATTCTACAATGTAAAAAATAGTACAAATAAAGAAAAACCCTTGAATGAGTAGGTGTGTCCAAACTTTTGACTGGTAGTGTACATGCATACATATGGTACTGGGTGAGCTCTGCTTCCAACACATCAGTGTAATGACTAGGACAGCTCAAATATTATGGACCAGACCTGGGTCAAATACATACGTAGCACGTACCCAAGATAAATGCAAGGCGACATTTTCCTGTCACAAACACTCACGCAACAAATAAAGACCTGAACTTTAAAAAAACGTTTTCTAGGTTCTTTAAGGAATGTCCTGCTAGCTTGTCCCTGTGTTTGGCCTTGATCTAATTACTGTGTGACTCTGATAGTGGGACGGGTGGCCTTGAGCTGCCGACGACGTCAGAGCTCTGCTGCAGCTGTGTAGATAAGGGCTGGGAAGTGTCTCTGGTCTGCTAACTCTATGAGCAGATTTCAATTGTCTAAAGCATCTTATCTGACCTCGTGTCCTGTCCATCTTTAGCCTACAAATGTGAAATAACTGTCCCCTTTGAACTTTAACCCCAGATATGGAAGGTGTGAGTAGGGAAGAGGACCAATCTTTCTCAGAACTATCAACACAGAACTGGGATCTTTTATTTCAGCTCATGAAACATGGGACCAACACTTTACATGTTGCGTTTATATTTGTGTTCAGTATACATCGTCAGTCACAGGCTTCATTAGGAAATGTGTTGATGATGTTGTACCCACAATAACAATCCGGATATACCCCAACCAAAAACCCTGGATGAACGGAGATATCCGTACAATGCAGAGAGCCCGTGCATCAGCATTCAATGTCAGCAGAACGAACCCCGATGACTCGGTGGCGTGCGACGTGTACAAGGCTAGCAGGTACGAGCTCCACACATCCATTAGGGACGCTTAAAGACAATACAGACTAACTTGAATTGATATTCGACAACTCAGACTCGCGTCGCATGTGGCAAGGACTACAGACTATCACAGACTACAAAGGCAAATCCAGCTGTGCGGTGCCCACCGAAGCCTCCCTCCCAGACCAGCTTAACAGATTCTATGCTCTCTTTGAGGCAGACAATACCGAGCCATCCAGGAAGACTCTCGCTGCTCCAAACGACCAGGTGGTTTCACAGGATGACGTGAGGAAAACTCTCAAAAGAGTGAATACTCCCTGGCGGCGTCTTCAGGGTGTGTGCTGCCCAGCTGGCGTGCGTCTTCTCTGACATCTTCAACCTGTCCCTGTCCCAGACTGTAGTCCCCACCTGCTTTAAGGGGACAACCATCGTTCAAGTACCCAATAAAAACAAGGTGACATGCCCAAATGACTATCGCCCCCGTCGCGCTAACCTCAGTCATCAAGAAGTGCTTGGAGAGGCAGGTCATATCCCACATCAAGGCCAGCATACCAGGCACACTGGACCCACTCGCATCTGGACAAGAGGAACACCTATATGAGAATGCTGTTCATTGACTACAGTTCAGCATTCAACACTATTGTTCCCTCCAAGCTCGACACCAAGCTCAGAGCCCTGGGTCTGGACACCAGGATCCTGTTGCAGAGGGTGGACTTCCTGACGGGCAGACCACAGGCTGTGAGGATTGGCAACAACACGTCCTCCACACTGACTCTTAACACAGGCCCCCCCCCCCAGGGGTGTGTCCTCAGTCCTCTGCTGTACTCCCTGTCCACCCACGACCGCGTGGCTAAGCACGACACCAACTACATCATCAAGTTTGCTGACGACACCACGGTTGTAGGCCTGGTAACCAACAACGACGAGTCAGCCTATAGGGAGGAGGTAAGTGAACTGGCATTGTGGTGTCATGACAACAACCTCTCCCTCAACGTCAGCAAAACAAAGGAGTTGATTGTTGAGTTCAGGAAGCAGAGGAGGGAACATGTCCCGATCCACATCAGCGGGACGGCAGTAGAGAGGGTCACAGGTTTGACGTTTCTCGGCATTCACATCACAGAGGACTTGTCACGGACCAACAACACCACCACTCTTGTCAAGAAGGCCCTAACAGCGTCTCTACTTCCTAAGGCAGCTGAAGATACAGCTGCCTCCTCTCAAAATACAACCGCTGCACCATCGAGAGCATCCTGACTGATTGCATCACGGCCTGGTACGGGAATTCCTCCGTCCACGGCCGCAAGGCCCTCCAGCGGGTGGTGAAGATGGCCCAGTACATCACTGGGACCGTGCTCCCACCCATCCAGGACATCTACTCGAAACGATGCCTGAGGAAGGCCCGCATCATCATCAAGGACCCTACACACCCCAGCCACGAACTGGTCTCTCGCTTACCGTCGGGCAGACTGTCTCGGAGCATGAGGTCTGATACCAACAGGCTCAGAGACAGTTTCTATCTACAAGCCTTCAGACTGGTGAACACTTGAACTGGACTGACCACCTGCTCTGATTCTCCACACCTTAGCCCACCTCACTACTGCTGCTACCAGACTCTTATTATACTGCTCGGTTTATACACTTCCCCAATACACCTGTAAATATTGTTCTATAAATGGTTCCTTCCTGTATTATACTGATGCTAAAATGTTTATTCTATTCTACTGAGACATTTACTTTATGTTCATATTCTTATATTTTATTATTTATTATTGTTGTTGCATTGTCCAGAAGGAACCTGCACGTAAGCATTTGGTTGGACGATGTATACAACGCGTGTCTCGTACATACGACTGATAAAAAACTTGAAACTTGACAGTGGACCGATCTAGCCAAACAAATGACTATCTATTTCTGAATTGAAACCGCCTCACTGATTACCTATTAACTAATCGAACTATTAACTATTAACACTGTTTTAAAATACATTAACAACCTAATGGGTGATCATTAAAGCCAGTTCTGAAAGGTCAGAGACTTTGAATCAGAGCCTCTCTCGCTCTCCCCCCCCCTTTCTCATATTGATAATTCTGTCCAAACCCTGAGAGCTTTAGCGACTACACATTACTGTGAAAAGGCCTTTCACAGTAATGTTCTGGGATCAGCTAAGACACCTCAGGAACAACAATACACTCATAATTCCATACAAACTCACATGTACGCTCACTTACTCACTCACACACTACACATAATCAACATACACCAGTATGCAGACGCAAACACTCACACCAGAGGGCTGGTGGGAAGAGCTTTAGGAGGACGGGCTCATTGTAATGGCTGGAATGGAGTTCATGGAACTGAGTCCAACATGTAGTTTCCATATGTTTGATACCGTTCCATTTATTCCATTCCAGCCATTACAATGAGCCCGTCCTCCTATAGCTCCACCCACCAGCCTCCTCTGACTCACACATAACACTCTCACACACACACACACACACACACACACAACACACACACACACACACACACACACACACACACACACACACTAGGGAATAGGGTGCTGTTTGGGACACAACTACACAACTCTTACCGTCAAAGAACTGCTGTAACGCTTCATTCTCTCCCAGAACATCAATGGGCACTTGGACTCCTCCAGGCGTCTCCATGGCGATCAGCTACCTGAGATACACAACTGTTATTGGGGGTGGAACAGTAGGCAAGGCTTGAGCACTGTGTAGGCCCAAGTGTGTTTATGAGGAGGTAAATACACAGACGGTACAAAATGGAAGAAAAAACCCCTTCACCAATGCCAACCTATTATATTCCAGGCTTGCATGGTAGGCTTTGAAAATAACTCCAGACTCACAGAAAATTGGAGGCTCTGTTATTTCTGTCAGGAAAACATAGTGGCCTTAGCTAAAACTATTTATGTCAGGAAAACACACTGCCTTAGCTAAAACTATTTCTGTCAGGAAAACACACTGCCTTAGCTAAAACTATTTCTGTCAGGAAAACACACTGCCTTAGCTAAAACTATTTCTGTCAGGAAAACACACTGCCTTAGCTAAAACTATTTCTGTCAGGAAAACCCACTGCCTTAGCTAAAACTATTTCTGTCAGGAAAACCCACTGCCTTAGCTAAAACTATTTCTGTCAGGAAAACACACTGCCTTAGCTAAAACTATTTCTGTCAGGAAAACCCACTGCCTTAGCTAAAACTATTTCTGTCAGGAAAACACACTGCCTTAGCTAAAACTATTTCTGTCAGGAAAACCCACTGCCTTAGCTAAAACTATTTCTGTCAGGAAAACACACTGCCTTAGCTAAAACTATTTCTGTCAGGAAAACATAGTGGCCTTAGCTAAAACTATTTCTGTCAGGAAAACATAGTGGCCTTAGCTAAAACGTAACCTGCCATAGAGTAAACTAACTGGATGTATCCTCTGGTGACAATTTCATAGAGCTGCTCTTCAACTAACATTAACTAATGATGTGGAAACTGGAAAGACAACTTCTGGATTTGGATTCAAGGTGTTAATGGAGTAAGAGAAGTTTAGACGGGTCCGATTATTACTCAGACTATGTCGGTGCTTTCATAACCAGGCCCCTGTCCACTTTGTGTTGCCCTTCCAGGAAGGCCTTTCTCTATTGCTCAAATGGTCCTCTTCTCCATCCGTTTTCCATTGGCCTAAGTGTTTTTTTTTTGTTACTGGAAATCAGTTCAACTACAGTAGGCTCTGTCTATCTCTGCAAGCAGCCTAAGCACTCAAGCTTTACTAATGACAACCACTGAATCTGAATCTCCACGCGTCATAACGTTCCTGACTGCTGTTATGGCATTATGTACGGTGTGTAATAATAATAATAATAATAATTGCCTGCTTGCTGACAGGGGTTGTGTGTGTGTGTGTGTGTGCGTGTGTGTGTGTGTCTGTGTGTCTGTGTGTGTGTGTGTGTGTAATATACTGTACATTATAGCTAATCCACGATTAATCATCATTACTATTGTCTCTCTCAGCTCAGCTCATTTAGGGAATGTGTAATTGCTTTGGCTTTACACACGAGAGGCTTTCTGTAATTAGATACAGATGCGGCCCAAATGGCACCCTGTTCCCCTTTGTAGTACACAACGTTTGACCAGGGCCTGTAGGCACTATAATGGGAATAGGGTGCCATTTGGGACGAAGATACAGCGACTGAACTGCTGTGAATAACGAGGCTATTTTCTTCTAGATTGACTTTATAACATTGTCAGTTATGTTCTATGAATTTATGACGCACTCAAGTCTGCCCTATACAGCCTTACGATAACAACTATTATTTGGTTTAAATCTCAGTCAGTCCCAGATAAAGATATGGATGCTTACGGACCACTAAGAATTCAAGTGGCCTTTTAAAAAGACAAAAGAAAAACCCACAGGAAATATCAATCTTAAAGACTTACAAACACAGAGCTTTGATTCAATTATCCTGAACATAGCTGAGAGACATTAATCAAATGGGAGAGTGTTGAGAGTGGTAAAAAAAATAATCATTAAAAACCATTAGCTTCCTTCTAACCGTCAGTAGAGAAGTGAAAGGCTGAATGTGCACCTTACCTCTTCTCCAAAATGGAGTCCTGTAGTTCCGTTGAGAACCTTCTCTCCGACTTCAGTTTCCGTCTCTCAAGTACAATCCATTTGGCAAACAATATCCATTAAATCCTCAGAGCCCAGGTACTCAACGTGTGTTCAGCCATCCATGTAGTGTCGTTAGATTTAGGCCTTTTGGTTTTGACAATAATATTCCCAGAATTGTGTGTCCGAGATGTTTCTAAACTCGAAATAATATATGATGTCACAGGTGTCTCTCCTGTGTACTTTGTCCTCTGGTCTGAAAGGTAAAAACCATTCACATACCCTGCGCAGGCGTTCTGTCTGTCTGTGTGTGCCAGGTGTCCTTGCCCTGGACCATAAAGCAGGTATTCATTACAAGGTGACACACAGGGGAAGTACACTAAAGAGCAGTCTTATCTCTGGCTTACACACTCTGCAAATAGTCCACTGGCATTACAGATATACAGTAAACTGTCATTACAAATATACAGTACAGTACTATCATTGCAGATATACAGTCTATCCATGAACCGGAATGCATTAAAGGTCCTCTCTACCTGGAAAGGTGAGACATTTTCTGTGTTTCTTCTGATATCAGGTATTTTGATATTCCAAAATGGCAGATGTGATATTTTGTGTAGGTGTGTATCTATAAGGATCTTCTCTTTATCTATCTACAGAAGTAGTTAAGAGCTTCTATTGTTACTTTGATGTCGCAAAGCAGGAAATACAAACCTTTTTTTTGTTGTTGTACTTTTTACCCCTTTTTCGTGATATCCAATTGGTAGTTACAGTCTTGTCCCATTGCTGCAACTCCCCTACGGACTCGGGAGAGGAGAAGGTCGAGAGCCACGCGTCCTCCGAAACACAACCCTGCCAAGTCGCACTGCTTCTTGACACACTGCTCGCTTAACCCGGAAGCCAGCCTCACCAACGTGTTGGTGGAAACGCCGTACAACTGGCGACCGAAGTCAGCGTGCATGCGCCCGGCCCGCCACAAGGAGTCGCTAGAGCGCGATGGGACAAGGACATCCAGGCCGGCCAAACCCTCCCCTAACCCGGACGACGCTTGGCCAATTGCGCGCCGCCTCATGGGTCTCCCAGTCGCAGCGACAGTCTGGGATCGAACCCGGGTCTGTAGTGACGCATCTAGCACTAGCGATGTAGTGCCTTAGACCGCTGCGCCACTCGGGAGGCACAGGAAATGCAAACTTGTAGTATATTTGCGTTTTTAAAAGGTTTCTAAAGTGTGTAATTTCCGCTTTGAAATGTCAAGACTTGATTTGCCCTAACAAAAAATGTATCAACCCCTACAAATATGTCCATTCATTATAATCCACATTTCCTGATGCTGCAGGATTATTTTCCTGCTATAGCAAACTGTCTCAAATTAAGATCCTACATCTGTACAGCATGTGTCCCACAGGAGAACTAGGAGCTCCAGCTGATCTGCCATAGTTAACATGCCTCGACTCATTTTGAGTCTCATTTCTAGGAACCTGACGTAGCAGGCGTAGAAAGACACCTGAACGGAGTCCCCACTTCCGTTCTTCATGGGGGAACGGAGGTTAGGTTGAAGGGGAGAGGGATGGAGAGGACGGATGGCTGGATCTGCTCAGGCCCTCTCCACCTGTTTCCACTAGACCACACCGGGACGGTAATACAGTCATATCGCAGTACACCATCTACGTCAGAGCCTAGAGATACAGGGGGAAGGCAGTCAGAAAACCATGGCATGCATCCCAAACGGGAAGAGCAAAATTCCGTTGGTGGTACAGTAACCGAAAAAGGTTTGGAACCACTGCCCTATACAGTGCACTACTTTTGGTCAGAGCCCTATGTACCCTAGTCAAAAGTAGTGCACTATATAGGGACTAGGGTGCCATTTGGGACACACACCACGGGTCTTGTACCAGGAAGTATTTTTATATGCAGTAGAATTGTGTGTCCTGTCCAAGATAATAAAGTGTATAGTGTTGAATCTATACTGCAGAGAAGGCTGGTGGGAGGACATATAGGAGTGTTGAATCTATACAGCTGAGGAGGCTGGTGGGAGGAGATATAGGAGTGTTGAATCTATACAGCAGAGGAGGCTGGTGGGAGGAGATATAGGAGTGTTGAATCTATACAGCTGAGGAGGCTGGTGGGAGGAGATATAGGAGTGATGCATCTATACAGCAGAGGAGGCTGGTGGGAGGAGATATAGGAGTGATGCATCTATACAGCAGAGGAGGCTGGTGGGAGGAACTATAGGAGTGTTGAATCTATAATGATGAACTCTGTGATTGTGACAGATGCCAGCAGATTCACCAAGAATGTACGTGTACAATTTATTTTTAAATGCAATAGAATTGCAAACAGATTGAAACAGTAACGTC
>NW_028164709.1:55000-59112 GCF_964263955.1 Coregonus lavaretus
TATATAGTAGTTAGTGTGTTAGCTGGGGTAGTAGTTAGCTGGGGTAGTAGTTAGCTGGGGTAGTAGTTAGCTGGGTAGTAGTTAGCTGGGGTAGTAGTTAGCTGGGGTAGTAGTTAGTGTGTTAGCTGGGGTAGTAGTTAGCTGGGGTAGTAGTTAGCTGGGGTAGTAGTTAGCTGGGTAGTAGTTAGCTGGGGTAGTAGTTAGCTGGGGTAGTAGTTAGTGTGTTAGCTGGGGTAGTAGTTAGTGTGTTAGCTGGGGTAGTAGTTAGTGTGTTAGCTGGGGTAGTAGTTAGTGTGTTAGCTGGGGTAGTAGTTAGTGTGTTAGCTGGGGTAGTAGTTAGTGTGTTAGCTGGGGTAGTAGTTAGTGTGTTAGCTGGGTAGTAGTTAGCTGGGGTAGTAGTTAGCTGGGGTAGTAGTAGTAGTTAGCTGGGGTAGTAGTTAGTGTGTTAGCTGGGGTAGTAGTTAGCTGGGGTAGTAGTTAGCTGGGGTAGTAGTTAGCTGGGTAGTAGTTAGCTGGGGTAGTAGTTAGCTGGGGTAGTAGTTAGTGTGTTAGCTGGGGTAGTAGTTAGCTGGGTAGTAGTTAGCTGGGGTAGTAGTAGTAGTTAGCTGGGGTAGTAGTTAGCTGGGGTAGTAGTTAGCTGGGGTAGTAGTTAGCTGGGTAGTAGTTAGCTGGGGTAGTAGTTAGTGTGTTAGCTGGGGTAGTAGTTAGCTGGGTAGTAGTTAGCTGGGTAGTAGTTAGCTGGGGTAGTAGTAGTAGTTAGCTGGGGTAGTAGTTAGCCGGGTAGTAGTTAGCTGGGTAGTAGTTAGCTGGGGTAGTAGTTAGTGTGTTAGCTGGGGTAGTAGTTAGCTGGGGTAGTAGTTAGCTGGGGTAGTAGTAGTAGTTAGCTGGGGTAGTAGTTAGCTGGGGTAGTAGTTAGCTGGGGTAGTAGTTAGCTGGGGTAGTAGTTAGCCGGGGTAGTAGTTAGCTGGGGTAGTAGTTAGCTGGGGTAGTAGTTAGCCGGGGTAGTAGTTAGCTGGGGTAGTAGTTAGTGTGTTAGCTGGGGTAGTAGTTAGCTGGGTAGTAGTTAGCTGGGGTAGTAGTTAGCTGGGGCAGTAGTTAGCTGGGGTAGTAGTTAGCTGGGTAGTAGTTAGCCGGGGTAGTAGTTAGCTGGGGTAGTAGTTAGTGTGTTAGCTGGGGTAGTAGTTAGCCGGGGTAGTAGTTAGCTGGGGTAGTAGTTAGTGTGTTAGCTGGGGTAGTAGTTAGTGTGTTAGCTGGGGTAGTAGTTAGCTGGGTAGTAGTTAGCTGGGGTAGTAGTTAGCTGGGGTAGTAGTTAGCTGGGTAGTAGTTAGCTGGGGTAGTAGTTAGCTGGGGTAGTAGTTAGCTGGGTAGTAGTTAGCTGGGGTAGTAGTTGTATACTCACTTCGGTCCTCCACACTCCACAGCAGAGGCCTTGACGACAGGCAGCGTCTGGAAGCCCACCGGCTCCACACTGAGCGTGTTCCTCTCCACTGCTCCAAGATGGCCGAACCCAGCTACAGGAGAGGTTAGAGGTCAGGGTGAAAGTGCTCTATATGGCTGGAAGTCCACCATAAGTCCACAGCCTCCAAGATGAGGTCAGAGGTTAGGGGTCAGGGTGAAAGTGCTCTATATGGCTGGAAGTCCACCATAAGTCCACAGCCTCCAAGATGAGGTCAGAGGTTAGAGGTCAGGGTGAAAGTGCTCTATATGGCTGGAAGTCCACCATAAGTCCACAGCCTCCAAGATGAGGTCAGAGGTTAGGGGTCAGGGTGAAAGTGCTCTATATGGCTGGAAGTCCACCATAAGTCCACAGCCTCCAGATGAGGTCAGAGGTTAGGGGTCAGGGTGAAAGTGCTCTATATGGCTGGAAGTCCACCAAAAGTCCACAGCCTCCAAGATGAGGTCAGAGGTTAGGGGTCAGGGTGAAAGTGCTCTATATGGCTGGAAGTCCACCATAAGTCCACAGCCTCCAAGATGAGGTCAGAGGTTAGGGGTCAGGTGAAAGTGCTCTATATGGCTGGAAGTCCACCATAAGTCCACAGCCTCCAAGATGAGGTCAGAGGTTAGGGGTCAGGGTGAAAGTGCTCTATATGGCTGGAAGTCCACCATAAGTCCACAGCCTCCAAGATGAGGTCAGAGGTTAGGGGTCAGGGTGAAAGTGCTCTATATGGCTGGAAGTCCACCATAAGTCCACAGCCTCCAAGATGAGGTCAGAGGTTAGGGGTCAGGGTGAAAGTGCTCTATATGGCTGGAAGTCCACCATAAGTCCACAGCCTCCAAGATGAGGTCAGAGGTTAGGGTCAGGTGAAAGTGCTCTATATGGCTGGAAGTCCACCATAAGTCCACAGCCTCCAAGATGAGGTCAGAGGTTAGGGTCAGGGTGAAAGTGCTCTATATGGCTGGAAGTCCACCATAAGTCCACAGCCTCCAAGATGAGGTCAGAGGTTAGGGGTCAGGGTGAAAGTGCTCTATATGGCTGGAAGTCCACCATAAGTCCACAGCCTCCAAGATGAGGTCAGAGGTTAGGGGTCAGGGTGAAAGTGCTCTATATGGCTGGAAGTCCACCATAAGTCCACAGCCTCCAAGATGAGGTCAGAGGTTAGGGGTCAGGGTGAAAGTACTCTATATGTATAGACAGTACTGCTTCAGTCACTTCTACTTTTAGTAAGCATTTCTAAATACTTATTTCAGGAAGTGTGGGTTTTTCTTATCTGTCAGTACCTCTATTCTGCCACAAGAGGGCATGGTAACAGATCAGTCTATTCAGAGTACAGAAAAGTGTTGCAGGGTATACCAAAACTACTGTAGTTTTAGATTTAAAAAATACGGTTCCGTACTCTAATTTTTGTTATGTTCGGTACTTCTGTCAAATGTGTCTCACAAAACAAGCTCAATAACTCAATGCATTCACACACTCCTATTGAATATGCATTCACCTGTATTGTGAATAGACCAAGGCTACGTCTTGGTTTACCCAGTTAATCAATAGAGATTTACCATTCAAATGAATGATTATCATTCTGTTGTTGTGAAGTTAGATTAGTAAAAACAAAGTCAGATTGATTGTATGATTGTATAATTGATTCATTAATGCATACAAGGCTGTCTCTGAAATGTTTTGACGTAAAACATTTTAAATGTCATGATATTAAACTCAAAAGATGCCCAACGATTAAACAGAGCAGTAGCTGAGTTTATCTGTCTGGATCAAGTGGCATTCTGGGACTTTGGCTAATACGCCTTTTTTTTGTGCGTTATCGTTTTGGTATCGAGTATTGTGATGGTATCGAGTATTGTGATGGTATCGAGTATTGTGATGGTATTGAGTATTGTGATGGTATCGAGTATTGTGATGGTATCGAGTATTGTGATGGTATCGAGTATTGTGATGGTATCGACTATTGTGATGGTATCAAGTATTGTGATGGTATCGAGTATTGTGATGGTATCGAGTATTGTGATGATATCGAGTATTGTGATGGTATCAAGTATTGTGATGGTATCGAGTATTGTGATGGTATCGAGTATTGTGATGTATCGAGTATTGTGATGGTATCGAGTATTGTGATGGTATCGAGTATTGTGATGGTATCGAGTATCGTGATACTGAAGCTGGTATCGGTATCAAAGTCCAAATGGTGGTGTGGTGACAACACTAGAACAGAACACTAATGTCAACACTAGAGGATGTCATCATCGAACAGGAAGCAGACTCAGTTGTAACAGTTCCTATCAGACATTATACTGGCTCCCTGCTGGAATACGGATACGGCAACAGGTGGAACGGAGTGACAGAAGTCTAGAATAGTGAGTCCATCTCGTCACTACGGAAGCCCAGAGGGTACTTGATGAAACCAGACAGCACTTTGTAAAACAATGTTAACAGCTAGAGTCATCTAGGATTTATAATGAGTTTTCATCATAGAACCAATGACATGCAGGACACAGAATAGGTCTTCATGAACTATCATATATCCTTCGCTGGGCATTACTGTACCTCACTCTTGGAGAAGGTGAGGTGTGTGTGTGTTGTGTTTTGTGTGTGCGGTGTGTGTGTGTGCGGTGTGTGTGTGTGTGTGTGTGTGTGTGTGTGTGTGTGTGTACCTCACTCTTGG
>NW_028164708.1:5000-6000 GCF_964263955.1 Coregonus lavaretus
TACTCTCTGTGGGCGGTACTGTCTGGAGGAACTAGTACTGTTCTAGTTACTCTCTGTGGGCGGTACTGTCTGGAGGAACTAGTACTGTTCTAGTTACTCTCTGTGGGCGGTACTGTCTGGAGGAACTAGTACTGTTCTAGTTACTCTCTGTGGGTGGTACTGTCTGGAGGAACTAGTACTGTTCTAGTTACTCTCTGTGGGCTGTACTGTCTGGAGGAACCAGTACTGTTCTAGTTATTCTCTGTGGGCTGTACTGTCTAGAGGAACTAGTACTGTTCTAGTTACTCTCTGTGGGCTGTACTGTCTGGAGGAACTAGTACTGTTCTAGTTATTCTCTGTGGGCTGTACTGTCTAGAGGAACTAGTACTGTTCTAGTTACTCTCTGTGGGCTATACTGTCTGGAGGAACCAGTACTGTTCTAGTTACTCTCTGTGGGCTTTACTGTCTAGAGGAACTAGTGCTGTTCTAGTTACTCTCTGTGGGCTGTACTGTCTGGAGGAACTAGTACTGTTCTAGTTATTCTCTGTGGGCTGTACTGTCTGGAGGAACCAGTACTGTTCTAGTTACTCTCTGTGGGCTGTACTGTCTGGAGGAACTAGTACTGTTCTAGTTACTATCTGTGGGCTATACTGTCTGGAGGAACCAGTACTGTTCTAGTTACTCTCTGTGGGCTGTACTGTCTGGAGGAACTAGTACTGTTCTAGTTACTCTCTGTGGGCTGTACTGTCTGGAGGAACTAGTACTGCTCTAGTTACTCTCTGTGGGCGGTACTGTCTGGAGGAACTAGTACTGTTCTAGTTACTATCTGTGGGCTATACTGTCTGGAGGAACCAGTACTGTTCTAGTTACTCTCTGTGGGCTGTACTGTCTGGAGGAACTAGTGCTGTTCTAGTTACTCTCTGTGGGCTGTACTGTCTGGAGGAACTAGTACTGTTCTAGTTACTCTCTGTGGGCTGTACTGTCTGGAGGAACTAGTACTGTTCTAGTTATTCTCTGTGGG
>NW_028164707.1:0-22932 GCF_964263955.1 Coregonus lavaretus
AACCCAATAGGGTTCTACCTGGAACCAAAAAGGGCTTTTCAAAGGGTTCCCCTATGGGGACAGCTGATTAAGCCTTTTAGGTTTTAAATAGTATCTTTTTTTAAAGAGTGTACACATTCATTCATTCATTCATTCATTCATTCATTCATTTATTCATCACCCATTCACTTCCTCTTGGCTGTGATGATAATGATATTATCGTGCATGCATATTCTAGTTCCCTGATCACTAAAGAAGTCCCTCGTCGTCAGTTAACTGTACAGAAAAGTAAGGATCACTCTGGGCCAGATAGCGAGAAATAAGGCAATTAATTAACATGCTATGTGTTATGATTTATGGATCGGAAAAATCCCAAGGGGGCCATTGGAAGTGGTTGCTTTACTTGAACTGAACAGTCCTATAGTTATACATGCACTGTCTCAAAATAGGTGATTTGTAGACTAAATACTTTGGGGACATTCTGTTACTAACCTTTTTGCATCACTTGTTAGTGATTTAGCATAACACTCCAAACCAGAGTGACTCACAACGAGTGCATTTTATATAGGAAATGAACAACACCATGAAAACCAAGCATAACCCAATTAGCCAACCAAAAATACATTACTAGCCGTCTCTCATCCATGGTTCGTCTGCTCACTGGGAATTTTTCCCCCATAGTCCAATACGTGAAGAGCCAGCCTTAGCGAACGCCAAACCCCTCTCGACCGTCTCTCATATGAACAGAAAACGAAAGGACCCACCAAAAAATTGGTATGAAACTATGCAATGTTCAGGCCGTGTTCATTACATAACGTGTCACTGAGATGATGTTAGAGGGGATATCCCCACGTCTGGCTCTTCCAGTCAGAATCAGAAACAGGAAATCAGAAACAGGAAACGCACCCTACCTTTCCCTGCAGGGCCTAGCTAACACTAACCCCATTCATCTTCAAACACTGTTTATTTGATATTTTCCCTCCAAATCCGGCCAGTCATCTCTGTAACAGAAACTGCCTGTCACCTCAGTTTTGTGACTAATATGACAGGTTAATATCTTCATTAGGAGGCGCAGGCGATATGTGTGTGTGTGTGTGTGTGTGTGTGTGTGTGTGTGTGTAGGCCCGCCTTAATTGCAGACTCTGCTGGATTAGTGTAAACCGCAGTTATGATAAGTGTTGGTTTAGTTAGCATTGTGCCGTATGCCGCCGTCTCAGTGTCTTAGTTGACAACTTGGCCTTCTCAGCCAGGCCCTCAGGCAAGGGGAAAAGAGCCTGCCAAAATATGTGAGATCAGAAAATCCCTTTGAATCGTTCTCATAGAGACCAAAGCAATGCAGCCCAAATACACTGGAGGTGATATTTGACAAGAGAAGAGAGATGGGAGGGAGCTGTTGTTTAGAGAGATCCGTCTCGCCTCTTTCCGATCTACGTCGGTTCTGTGTAGCCCAAGAGCTGTTTGTGGATGTCCGCTGTGTGAGGCTAGGTGGAGGAGACACACTATTAAGTAATACGGCTGGTTGCTAAACTGTGGAAAACAGAGTGGAATCGTATTACCATTGGTATTTAAGGTCGTGTTGACGCCGGGCTTGCACCGGGGTTGCGAAGGGTTGAGCAATTGTTTTACACAGTTTGGTTCCCAACTTCCCGTCGATGTGGTGAGGTCTTGGTTCAGTTTGTTCAGGATCAGATAGAGGGCAGAATTTATCCGAAGATTTACCACAGTACCTATAGTTCACATTGAGGTTATCAGATAACTTTGGTCTGGCAAAAGGAAGCACGAATCTCAGCACAGCGATTCTCTGTCTGGAATTGACTGTGAAAAAGGAAACACTGCTCCAATGCTTCAACAGTTAAATACAATCCATTTCTAGTCCCCACTGCTTACCATTCAATAAAATAAAACCCAACCGCTTCATAAGTGAAAGCAGAGATTTTGGTTTGCCCTCACTGAAAGCTATAAATCCAGTTATTTTCAATCTGTATCGTGTTCAACACACTTCCCTTTGCCATTGACCAATCAGATTCATTTATTTGTGGAGCTCTCGGCTACAGTAGCCGACCACTAGCCTGGTTACTCGTGAAGTTCTTGGCTACAATATCCTGGTTTAACTCATGGTGAATACAGCGCCCAGTCTGGTTAAACCAAGCTTTGCGGATCCCACCGCTAACACCAGTGGGAGAGTTGTCGGAGGGCGATAGTGACAGTGTCAGTGGATGCTCCAGCGCTGTGTCCTCAAGCTGTCTACCAATCAAATTCACTTATGGGAGTTCTTAGCTACAGGAACCTAATCGGATCCCACCGCTGACACAGTTGTCGGAGTTGTGACTGACAGTGCAAGTGGATGGATGCTCCTCCAGTCCAGCACTGCATCCCCAATGGGTATCAGTCCCTCACGCTATTAAGACGGCTGGGTCTTTGTGGGTATTGTTTAGTGGGGATCTATGGGAGCCCTGACAGCCCTTATTATATTCTTTATTCACCCCTAAAGGGCTTTCACTGCCACGGCCTGAATGGGGCCTGTCCACATCAGATTGCCCCCATGGCATTTTTATGGCTTAGTTCACACACACAACACACCCTCAGCATCAACAGCCTCAATACTTTAGCGTTCTCTGCTCTCTGTGTGTTGGTATGTCGTTGTTTTACTAAAGAAGTGGAGGGAAGATCTTTTCCAGGCAACGGCGTCTTTATTTAGCAATTACTCATCCAAACACACATAGAGAATAGACACAGTAACACTTACACTCACAGAGGCTTAGATACTGTACACACACACACACACACACACAAACAAACAAACAAACACACAAAATATCTTTCCACACACAACCAGACAATAGAAGCCTTGCTTACTCAGCAAATTGATGCACCTCAGATCAGAGGCTGTCCCCTTTATAAACTAGCCCTATTATAGGCTCCCAGCGTGGGGTGGAAGTGCCAGAGTGGCCCCGGGGGCCTGGAGGGTGTGTAGGGGCCCGGGGCTACACCAGGGCTCCCTAATGAGAGGGCAGGCCGGACATTAAATGGGCACTAATGCGGGAAATAGGAGGCCATTAGGGCCCCTTTGTTGTTGGCCCCTCAGTGTGGCAAGAGCAGAGAGCAGGCTCTTGACAGAGCAACAGGCCTGATTAGTCCCCATGCGGTGGGACTATCTGCCACCATGGAGACTTCCTTATCTGGGCTGCTTAGGGTTAGTGAGTGCTGCTACTGCAGGTTGATGATGACGAAATGGTGGTGGAAGTGTGACCCAATGTCCTGAGGAACATATAGGGATTGATAAGAGTCGTAAAGGGTGGAGAGGACACATATGGGAATAGTTGTTTACATCCTGGAGCATACTGTACACCAGTGGGATAAACACTGACTGAAGGAAGATCAGGGTTTTTCTTCTTTAATGTTTGCCCCAAAGTTACAATTTGATGTTCTTAGATCTGTAACTTCTACCCAGAGCTACAGTACAGTATACAGTATAGTATCATAAAATATTTCAGCTGTACTCTACGGTCACCGTGGGCCCTCATTCTTCAGAAAGAACATTGTTTGCACTAAGACCATGTACAGTACAACTGTCAAATAGAAAGTCGGATTATCTTAATTTTGGACCCATAGGCAATCCACTAGACTAGCCATTCCACTGGATGAAACAGAGGGAATGTTGAGATGGAGAATTCTGCTCTGCAGCTAATGTTTATTCTCCTCCAGTCCCAAATCCCCTTAGCATTAACCTTAGCCTTAGAACCCCGGCTTCATTAGGATTCCCCCTGCAGCAGAGCACCCCACTTTCTCACAGCTCTTAATTGCGGCGGAATATGTTTTATTAGCCAACTGACAGAACAGAACATAATTGACTAATTTGAAGGAGGAAAATAGATGATATGAGAATGCAAATGTGTATGAAACATCCAAAGCCAGCGGCCGCGGTGTTAAATTATGAAATTAGATACAAACCCATAACAGCTTGACTGATATAAAAAAGGTTACACAGTTGGGGAAAGCCTGTTTGATTCGTAAAAATCCTGTCCATTTCAAATCAGTTCAATTCAGATTTCAGTCCCACGTCCAGACCAGTACATATTTCATCACAACCACAGCAGGCTTAAAACACTGATGAATATATAGCCCAGAACTCAGTTGCACAAGGCTACGTCCCAAATGGCACCCTGTTCCCTATATACTGCATTTCTTTTGACCAGAGCCCTATTGGCCTTGGTAAAAAGTAGTGCACTAAATAGGAAAAGGGGGGCCATTTGGACACAACCCACATCTCTTTAATTAAGTGGAGTCTATGATTTAACAAGCAACAGACTGATAAAAATCATATTTTATGTGCCAGAGACGAGTCATTAAAATGTGTGCATGTGAAACACGCCATTCCTGTGACAGAGCTCTGAGATCCAGAGTTGGTCATTAGAGATTGAGAGAGAAGGAGAGAGAGAGAAGGGGTAGATAGAGAAAGAGAGAGAGAGAGAGAGAGAGAGAGAGAGAGAGAGAGAGAGAGAGAGAAGGGGCGAGAGCCCTCTGGGAGCAGAAGTGCTACTGCTAATTGGCAGCGATAAAGGAATTAAATTAGCCTGATAGAATCTCAGCAGGCAGTAGGGGCCCCTCCCCTCCTTCCCCCCCTTTCCCTCCCCCGTCTCCCCCTCTGTCCTCTCCATCCCAGGAAAGCTTCAGGGAGGTCCTGCACTGCCTCTCTGGCAGAGTGACCCCTCACACCCACAAACTGACCCCGTCTTCCTCTGCCTCACACCTCCAGAAATCAGGTCCATGCCTCTCCCTTTTCTCCTCCGTGGTCCCCTTTTATGCTTCAGGTTTAAATTGGTGGGCTTAAGTAGTTTCCTTGAGGTTGATATAAGGTATGGAAGTCAGACAGAACTCTAGAAAGAGCTACAACTCTAGAAAGAGCTACAATTCTTGAAAGATCTACAATTCTAGAAAGATCTACAACTCTTGAATATAAAATACACTTGGAGGATGGACCTGAAACAGGTCTGAAGGGGAAACTGTTACAAACTTGCCAAGACTATCTTCTGCTGATGATTGCCAATTAAAGGAACAACAGGTACACATTTTTCAATCAAATAAATGTCTGTAATGTCCTTTTATTTCTTTTAGGGGCAGTGTTTCATTACATTTTTACTAAATGCTTTCATGGAAACGCATGTTACATTTCATGAACATATGGAATCACATTGTGGGTATATGATTTCACATTGTGGGGATATGATTTCACATTGTGGGGATATGATTTCACATTGTGGGGATATGATTTCACATTGTGTCACACATTCAAAGTGCAAGAATGGAACAACTTGTGCAAAGCCCATTTGTTTGTTTTGACTGAGCGTACACTGAAGCCTCTGTAGAGAGAGTGATCATGGAATCAACAGGGTCCTGTTTGACAATACAAACAGTTGTCTTCAATTAAATATGGAGTGTTTACGTCCTTACTCATCGATACAGATACAGGTGTTTGTCTGAACGGGCATTACATAAATCCTTCTCTTCCGGCCATGCATTCAGACAAACGAAGGCCGCCGCTATGTTAAATGTGTGTTTCATTAGAAGCGTATCGCTGACTCCATTCCCTTCATTCCCCACCTGGAAACTGATCTGAAATCAGAGTTTGTTATTGTGGGGCCTTGTCCACTCTGGTTAAGGTGATCAAAGAACCGTCATCTTAATACGTTTCTTCCTGGTACGCTTTTTCTCTCTAATCTTTTATTTGTTTATGTCACGCCAAGGTGATACTGTAGTTTCAAATCAGACCTTTTTTATTTTTCCAATTAAAAAAGTTTAGATTTCCGTCAAACCAACAAAGCATTCCGGAACATTGCGGTGACTTGTAAAATAAATCATCATCATCTCCGTGGCTCCAACCCAAGTTGTTGTGTTCTTTTCCCTTCCCATCCAAAATAACAGCTGGCTTCGTGCAAAATATTACAAATGTTTGACGCATGCCGGATGATATTGAAACAGTCTGGACTGGAGAGGAGAACAATAGAAAGAGAGGAGAATAGCTGTAGCTTTATTTAATGAGAAAGACATTCATTGAATGAACGACTTAAAAGGAATATGCTTCCCTAACTGTTCCAGTAGTATATGTAAGGGGTATACAGCTTTTAAATACAGAGGCAAGGTTTGACACTTGACTTGTGATTTAATATTTATATTTTACACATGTTGATGCTGTTCACTAAGGGCCCGATTCCGACTTAGGAAATGTACGCCTTTCCTACACACGCCTTTCCTACGCACGCCTTTCCTACGCCAAGGGCGAAATTGTGGTGTAGATATTTGGGGGGACGAACAGTAGACGGGGACCAGATTTTTTTTTTACATTTTAAAATGCATTTCCTGCAATTCTACAAAGTTTGACATGACTTATGATGCCTCTCTTGAGGGATATTTGGAGGGGAATTTTGAAAACACAGTATAAGTGGAAGGATAAGTAGAAGGCCCCCCAACCCTCCAAATTTGTTTTGTTGTTGACTCATCTTACACTCGTATTTGTGGCAAAAGCAGAAATTGGAGAAACCCCCCCCCCCTACCCACCTCAAACTTGTATCTCAAACAGACATTTTCAAAAATGCATGCTATTTCCTCATAGAGGATGAGCTGGCCAATCAGCGGCCTACTCGCATGAACATTTTTAATGACCGGTATACGCTCACACCATTATGTCGTTGGGGTAAACCCACACCATGCCAACACAGAAACGCTGCTTTTTAACATACTTAATAACAATTTTTTGGAAGGAAAACTATTCAACTCATATTGTAATTAATTACAGGTAATATTGAATAGAATTCTGGAAACACTGGACAATTATTTTAAAGATCGACTTTGGGCAAAAACGCAAAAATAATGGCTTTAAACTGTATAACTGATCAATGCACCATCATACCAGGTCATTTAATGCATAAAAACAAAAACAATTATGAATAAGATATTTGGCCACAGAAGTGCCATTTCTTACCGATCTCTACAGCTTCCGTCCAAAAACAAATCCTGTGAAATGAAGTCAACAGATACTGGAGGAGTTACTGGCTAGCTACAAGTTGCTAGCTTAACTAACTACCTACGTCAGTCGCAGTGCGCATGACCAGAATGACACATCGATGAACCACCAAAGGCACATCCCATTTCTGTTTGAAAATTGAGATAGTGGAGGAGTTGGAAAACAAATGTGTGCCCATTAAATCTCATTTCCTGCAATTCGCACATTTCGCCATTGCTTATGACGTGTTCATATGCTATCTGGGGCCCCCCGATCTCCAGGGAGCCCCCAAATCATTTTTATTTGTATTTTGTATTTTTGTTCTTTTTTTTTGTTCTTGTACCCCCATTCCCAGTGGCAATTTTGCCTATGTCCTACGTACTACTCAGTAGTTGGTATTCAGACATATCTTATGCAGGTGCGTAATGGTCTTTGCAGGTGTGGTTAAAACTAATCTAAAACTATTTATATGTGTATTTACAATCCCCTTTTCCAAACTGATTACTTGGAGAATGCTGTTATTTATATCGGGAAAAATAAAGTAGATGCTTTTTCCACTTGGAACCTGCATAGCTGATGTTTTGGCAGTGTCAGAGGTGTAACTACATTGGAGCTGTCAAATCGGTGATTAGCTGCTCTTGATCATTGTCACGAAGCAACAAAACCGTCCCACTCGGGTAGAAGTTCAGAACAACAAAGTGTAGGCTATATAGAAATAATGAAGCTCAAATTGAAAATCATTCAACAAAATAATGAGGATTTCTATCAGCCTAATCGAGGTGTAGATTACATCTCACATTCCAGTGTTCAAACTTGTAAACAAGGCTGCATGGGATTTCTCTTAATGCCAATGGCAATGTCCGCTTTAGGTATAATGCCAGGAGCCGCTTGTGGATTTCACAGCTCTAACACAGTTCCACCTCCAACACCCCCAAAACAATCGTTATGCGGATGCCGGCTAAAGCGGATCTGATTGAATAGAGCCCTAAGTCTGATTCAATAAAGCTCCCTCATTTGATCGAAAGTAAACACACAATGTCAGCTGTTATATATATATATATATTTGTTTGTTTGTTTAATTGACTGGCAGCTATTAGATGTCAACTAAACGTCACCAGAGTGCTCTTTCATCTGTATATGATGCACCATTTGAAGTTGTCAGGCCCGTTTAATCGCATTGACTTGATGCTATAATTGGATCCAAAGGGAACGTCTGAAAACATGCATTGTTAGGCCTATAAGTATGATGTCATCCATTAAACTCTCTGAATACATTTTATTTATTTGGGAATTCCCAGCTCTGGAATGACATAATGCCCAGCTTTTACCATGGCAGTGTCTGAATCAACAAATAAACCAGACAAAAAACAATATTGTTCCAATGTAAAAGGAAAAATAACACACAACGAATAAATCACTGTGGTAACGTGAAGCAATTTAAGTAATTGTTGTCATGAAGTTTAATGGGTCAGATATATTAGTTGATATCTGAGCAAGTATGATACATATGGCATAGCTACAGCGTTAGCGTAAATATTTCCCCTCTCTCTCTCTCTCTCTCTCTCTCTCTCTCAGATCACTTGATGCTTTGTGTGTGTGTGTGTGTGTGTGTGTGTTTGAGTGTGTTTGAGTGTGTGTCTGCTGTTATTATGGGATTTGACAAAGTGAGATGTTGTTTTGCAAAAAACAGTAATTTTGTTCTCAAGAAACTATTATTTATTTATAAGAGAGAGTAGAATTCCAGGGCATGTGAATTCTACACCTACTAGAGCATCGGTGTGGTCCTCAGTCCTGATATGTACAATATTGTCCTGGCTACAAGAGCTGCGGGAAGTAGGCCTAGCTAACTGTCATAAACACCAAGGTTTTTTAATCATAGCCAAGGAAAGTGTCAACATTGAGTGAATCTGTCTGTCTGCCAATAGCCTAAGAGGCTGCTGCCAGTTGCGGATGTGTGAATCAAAATGATTGTTTGCAACTGGTGCACTTTAACTATAATGCAAGGCATTACGGCTGGAGTATGAAAAGATGGAAAAGATTTTAAATCACAGACGATATCGTTATACCCCCTATGTAAGGCTTTAAGTTGTGCAAGGAATCTAAAGCAGTAGTGTGTGTGTACGTTCATGTGTGTGCGTATGTACAGTGAGGGAAAAAGGGTATTTGATCCCCTGCTGATTTTGTACGTTTGCCCACTGACAAAGAAATTATCAGTCAATAATTTTAATGGTAGGTTTATTTGAACAGTGAGAGACAGAATAACAAAACAAAAATCCAGAAAAACGCATGTCAAAAATGTTATAAATTGATTTGCATTTTAATGAGGGAAATAAGTATTTGACCCCCTCTCAATCAGAAAGATTTCTGGCTCCCAGGTGTCTTTTATATAGGTAACGAGCTGAGATTAGGAGCACACTCTTAAAGCGAGTGCTCCTAATCTCAGCTTGTTACCTGTATAAAAGACACCTGTCCACAGAAGCAATCAATCAATCAGATTCCAAACTCTCCACCATGGCCAAGACCAAAGAGCTCTCAAAGGATGTCAGGGACAAGATTGTAGACCTACACAAGGCTGGAATGGGCTACAAGACCATTGCCAAGCAGCTTGGTGAGAAGGTGACAACAGTTGGTGCAATTATTCGCAAATGGACCTCTGTAGCTCAATTGGCATGGCGCTTGTAACGCCAGGGTAGTGGGTTCGATCCCCGGGACCACCCATACGTAAAAATGTATGCACACATGACTGTAAGTCGCTTTGGATAAAAGCGTCTGCTAAATGGCATATTATTATTATATTATAAACACAAAATAACTGTAAATCTCCCTTGGCCTGGGGCTCCATGCAAGATCTCACATCGTGGAGTTGCAATGATCATGAGAACGGTGAGGAATCAGCCCAGAACTACACGGGAGGATCTTGTCAATGATCTCAAGGCAGCTGGGACCATAGTCACCAAGAAAACAATTGGTAACACACTACGCCGTGAAGGACTGAAATCCTGCAGCGCCCGCAAGGTCCCCCTGCTCAAGAAAGCACATATACAGGGCCATCTGAAGTTTGCCAATGAACATCTGAATGATTCAGAGGAGAACTGGGTGAAAGTGTTGTGGTCAGATGAGACCAAAATCGAGCTCTTTGGCATCAACTCAACTCGCTGTGTTTGGAGGAGGAGGAATGCTGCCTATGACCCCAAGAACACCATCCCCACCGTCAAACATGGAGGTGGAAACATTATGCTTTGGGGGTGTTTTTCTGCTAAGGGGACAGGACAACTTCACCGCATCAAAGGGACGATGGACGGGGACATGTAACGTCAAATCTTGGGTGAGAACCTCCTTCCCTCAGCCAGGGCATTGAAAATGGGTCGTGGATGGGTATTCCAGCATGACAATGACCCAAAACACACGGCCAAGGCAACAAAGGAGTGGCTCAAGAAGAAGCACATTAAGGTCCTGGAGTGGCCTAGCCAGTCTCCAGACCTTAATCCCATAGAAAATCTGTGGAGGGAGCTGAAGGTTCGAGTTGCCAAACGTCAGGCTCGAAACCTTAATGACTTGGAGAATATCTGCAAAGAGGAGTGGGACAAAATCCCTCCTGAGATGTGTGCAAACCTGGTGGCCAACTACAAGAAACGTCTGACCTCTGTGATTGCCAACAAGGGTTTTGCCACCAAGTACTAAGTCATGTTTTGCAGAGGGGTCAAATACTTATTTCCCTCATTAAAATGCAAATCAATTGATAACATTTTTGACATGCGTTTTTCTGGATTTTTTTGTTGTTATTCTGTCTCTCACTGTTCAAATAAACCTACCATTAAAATTATAGACTGATCATGTCTTTGTCAGTGGGCAAACATACAAAATCAGCAGGGGATCAAATACTTTTTTGCACGTGCATGCGTGTGTGTTGGTCTGGCATGTCTGAAGGTGTACCATAGCATGCAGTCACATGTGTACGTTTATCCTATCAGACTTTTAGACCCACTTGTGGAGTGGATTAAAGTGGATTAGATCTGTAGAATGGATCTTGTCTGAGGAGGGATCTCCTGGCTGTATGTCAATTATGTGATCCTCCTACTTTTAGCTGTATGAAGCACAACTCCCTCGTAACTACTGCTGGTGTGTGGCTAATGTAATGTTTCCTTAGGTCTCCAACTAGAGACCAGTCCTAAGCATGTGTAAACGGTTTGAAATGGCTAGCTAGTTAGCGGTCCACGCTAGTAGCATTTCAATCGGTGACGCCACTCACTCTGAGACCTTGAAGTAGTTGTTTCCCTTGCTCTGCCAGGGCTGTGGCTTTTGTGGAGCAATGGGTAACGGTGCTTCGAGGGTGACTGTTGTCGATGTGTGCAGAGGGACCCTGGTTCAAGCCAAGGTAGGGGCGAGGAGAGGGACTGAAGCAACACTGTTGCACATGCTGTCTATAGGTTAGCGGGGTAGAGGGAATTGAAGGACCAACTGTTGACCCTAATACGTTGTGACCAGAGGGGCTCTGGTTAAAAGTCATAGGATTACATTTGAGACACATTTGGTGCTCAGTGTTGCATCATGCATTGCATTCTAAAAATGTATGTAATGTGCTGTAATACTGGGAAGTCCTGCTGCTGATGGAACAAACAGAATTCATCAACCCATCCACACATGGACAACATACACACACACACACACACACACACACACACACACACCTCCCTTCTCTGCCAAAACCCCTCGAAAACCAAAACAATCGCCAAAGTAGGGACACCCAATATTTTCTAATTTTGTCTTCAGGGGCTTTCTGGGCCTAATCTGATTACTTTCAGGGGCGCCCGTAGGATTAAAAGTAAACTGTGCGTGTAGGGGCTCCCCCGCCTGTTTGTTTTAAACCTAGAGACAGAATAGCGAGAGCCTCCTGCCCCTCCCTACCCCTGCTCCCCTGCTCTGACGCTCTGGTGTTGGGTGTTGCTATTCCGTCTGGTTTAGGGGGATAGTGAAGGTTTGAGGCGGCAGGGAGATGGAATTTGTGGGGTTTGTGGAATATCAATGACGGGACTCAGGTCAGTCTGTGACCCCTGAATGTTACAACAGACGGATGGACGGGTGGGTGGACAGATGAACGGACAGACAGTTTTTGAGATGAACATTGTTCAAGACGTCTTGCAGAGTGGGTGATCAGGTTCTAATGATGGTTTTATTTAGCGCCAATTAAGTTTGGACTTCAATTAATTCAGTAACAAGCGTTCTTCATAGCAGTGAATTTTCTGAACAAATCTGTCACTATATGAAACTAGACCAACAGTTGTCGACTGGAACTTATTGCAACTTGAGCTTGACTCCCAGGGTCAAACTTTCTCGTTAATTAGGAAAACGAGGAAGCAGGGCTGTGTGTTAGTGATAGCAATGGGGTCAGTCCAAGAGCCTGGGGACCGTTCGGAGCGAACATCTGCCAATTCTGCAACACACACAAACACACTCTCTTTAGATCCAACTCTCTCTGGTGGTCTAATGTGTGGTGTTTCTCAGGATGTGCGAGAAACAGTAACAACTGATAGGCCTAGGCCTCATTTTATATTTCCCACAAAATACCACAGTATCTTCTTTCTAATATTTCTTCTTCGGCTTTTAATTCAAATTACTTTTTTCAAAACTTATTTGGGGAGGTAAAGGTCCCGTTTACAGTAGGTGTGAGTGTCATTAGGAGGGCTAAGCTTATCTTGATCCGGCTAACTCAATTATATGTGCTTATATGTGCTTAAAGGGATCAGTTAACACATTTTACTACATACCTGTGGGTCATTAACTAGTGGTGGGTTGCCGCGGTAACCCAACCTGAAGGGTTATAGTTGATAGCCCCATGGGGTTAGAAAATTGCCACACTTTTGCTTCCCGGTCTCATTTTTAACTTCCAGATTCAGTCTTACATTAAATGTACAGTATGCTTAATTTATATGAAACAAAACAAGTAGTAATTACACTATAAATAATTGTGTCATGTCTCCTCATTTAATATTTTCAGTTATCACCTCGCTTTCGTAATAGTAAAACATGTGTTCTCATGCCCTGAAGACAAAATATGTATTTTATTTATTTATTGAATCTTTATTTAACTAGGCAAGTTAGTTAAGAACAAATTCTTATTTACAATGACGGCCTGTACAATTGGTAAATGGGGGAGAGAGAACGCACTTCAAAGCACACAGTACGTGCCAGGCATTCCCATGTGTGTGTGTGTGTGTGTGTGTGTGTGTGTGTGTGTGTGTGTGTGTGTGTGTGTGTTGAGGTGCATTGGAGTCTCATGGTCTTATAGGTGTGTACGCTGAAAGGTCTGGCAGGAGTGTGGCGCTTGCAGCTTTTGTGTTTCTCTATTGAGGGGCAGCCATCCTGAATCCTGCCTGGCCCAAGGAGCAGGTGTGAGTAGCTTATTTCTGTTTGTGTGCATTTGTGTGTGTGTGTGTGTGTTGGAAGTAGTGGAAAACAATTGTTCTCTTTCTCTCATTTGGCTGGGGTCTCATCACAGGAATCCCATGGTAGAAGTGTGTGTTGCATGTGTTTGCGCGGCATGTGTGTGTGCTTAACAGCAACAGTGGGGACTGCTCTTCAGCCTCTTCTAGACCTCTGTGACTGTGGAGGTGTCTCAACTTCAGATGAGGCCTGTCAGGAAGAGCTGCTGCTGTGAACCCTCAGCACAGAGAATGTCCCAGGTCAATGCAGGTGTTAAAACAACATGGGCCTCATCTTCAGAGCGCTGACATATAGAAAAAACCACAAGTATAACAGGTATTCAATGACGAGCGGCTGTATCCCAAAGTTACCACCAAGACAAAACAAGATGATTATTTGGTTAAACTCAATTTGAAAGGGGGAACTCCACATGAATGAATGGATAAGGGTTGAATGAAGTCTGAATGACAAACGTACCTTTCGCAACATTGCAGGAAACGTGATAAGCCAATGCCAGACAAGCAAGCGGAACATCAGCTTTTATCTTCAATTGTTTTTAATTAAATCTAGCAGAAAAGAAAACTACCAGGGTTATGTAATTGTTAAAACAGTTTGTACTCATAATAACTCATAAAACACCTTGTTATTCATATGTTGCTCGGTTTCATGTCATGTAGCATATTTTTTTCAGTGCATTGAGAGCACGGTGCAATGCATTGCTGGAGCCACTCTAAACCCCGGGAGGATTTAACTGAAGACAAAAAGTCTGACTCTGTACGGGCTATTGTGATGCAGGTCTATCACTTTCTAAGGTTCTAAGAACCAGAAGTTTAGATAAAGGGTGTTTTTCTCTTTCCCATTGGTCGCGCAATGTATCTTTTGGAACCAATTACTGTAGCTTGAAGTGTATTACACCTTTCCATCCCAGTTGCATACTGTATAATAGCCAACATGCCCTGTAGCATATCTCTGTTACTGTAAAGATGGAGAGAATGAATGCATATTGCCCAGTTGTTGTAATCCCTGCTCCCATCATTAGGCAGGGTGTGAAGGAGTCTGGGTAGTGTAACTATAGAGCTGCCTGGAGCAGTCTGAGCAGTGATCCGGCAGCCTGAGGGAGCGGACACGCCGCACTGAATGTCCATCTGCCGTTCGTTCGCCGTTCGTTCGGCCAGTGTTTAGGGACCACCCCTAAAACACACTGTGGGTGTGTGACTGCCGACATGTTCGCATGATTCTACATGTAGAATTGGCTTGCAAATTACGGCTGGCACTGTTCAGAGGTGATAAGTACTCGCCACCGGTAAACGCTACCTGTGTGTCCGTGCCTTAACTCTCTCTGCCGGTAATCCCTAAACCTCCTAGCCTCCAGGCAGAGGGTTAAGGGATGGATAGGTTTCCTATGCAATGCCCACAAAGCAGATGGATAGTTTTCCACCGTGATGCCCCTAAGGCAGTGAGGGGTGAGGGGTGACGGGGCTAAAGCCCAGGGTGAGCCCAGGCAACAAACACAGAAAATCGACAGTCCCAGAGCAGGAGGAAAACAAGCAAAGAGGACAGCCCTAATTAACGACCCCTGGTGTCCGGTAGAGAGCTGGGAAACCAGACCCTACAGATAAGGGACTGAGCTTTGTGTGAACCCCCTGACACTCCTTCTCTCCAGTCTCAAACATAATTTGTGTGAAGGAGCTAATTATAGTGTCTGGACTAAAACACTACAGCCCTTCAATGGATCTTTGTTTTAACTGGTGCAAGCTGAGGAGCGACTCTGTTCCCTAGATTGTGATGGGCACATGATAACAGGAAGTAGCCTACTTGAGTGTGTGTACAGTACGTGTGTTTCGGGAGGGAGTGAGCTGAAAAACATGGGCAGATGTGTCAGGGTGGAGCCCTATCCAGATGTTCCCTCCCTCACCCCTCCTGTGGCTTTGGCATTGTGATGCAGTATTTGGTACAGTACACTGTAGTGGGACTATTGTGTCCCGCGGTAAATCATTGATGAGGAAGGGAGACCTGGACGGACTGGTAGATGTGTGTGTGTGTGTGTTGTCGGATGGGGGGTTTAATGAAGTCAAGTCAAGCGACGAGTCATGAATAAACATCAGCTGGCTAATTAAACTCGGCTGTAGCAACTTTATTCATTAGTAAACAAGCAGCAAACACGACCAGGGATTTGGTGTGGAATGATAATACTGTACTGAGACCTTGTCTGGTAGAGTCTGCTAGGAGGAGAGAAGAACCTTGAGAGAAAAAGAGAGAGAGAGGGGGAGAGAGAGTGAACGAGAGAGAGAGAGGGGGGGGGAGAGAGGGGGAGAGAAAGTGAAAGAGAGAAAGAGAGAAGAAAGAGAGAGGGGGATGGAGAGCAGAGTGAGAGAGAGAGGTAGAGGAAGCAAGAAAGAGAGAGAGAGAGAGAGAGAGAGAGAGAGAGAGAGAGAGAGAGAGAGAGAGAGAGAGAGAGAGAGAGAGAGAGAGAGAGAGAGAGAAAACGACTGGACTCAGCTCAGTGCCTGACCTCATTATCAGGGAAGTTAAAACTCTCACGGTCTTTTACCTTGGGGGGCTGATCTGCTGAGGCCCAGGTGTCAAGTAGGATTTGTATATCTTGTAAACAAACACGTACAGAATACTGTAATTATTCACAACACTTTATCGGTTGTCAGGCACCATACTGATAATTGGGGTGTGGGCTTCAAGCGGTGGTGTAGATAGAGTGCAGTAATCTGTAGAGTTTGTAATTCAATGGAATAATATATTTTCTTCTCTTTCTTTTCTTCTTCCCTTTATTATTTTCTCTTCTCTTCTCTTCTCTTCTGTTTATTCTATTCTCTCTCTTTCTCACTCTCTCCCTCTTTGCAGTGTTTTTTTGTTATTTGGCATTGAATTAGCAATTCAAATAAGTTGAAATGTGCCTATAAAGGCTGCTTAAAAATGCAATACCTCCCTTCCTTTCTGTCTCTGCAGCCTGTAACTGTAACCTGCATGCCAGGCGATGCCGTTTCAACATGGAGCTGTACAAGCTGTCTGGGAGGAAGAGCGGAGGAGTCTGTCTCAACTGTCGTCACAACACGGCCGGACGCCACTGTCACTACTGCAAGGAGGGTTACTACAGAGACCTGTCCAAAACCATCTCCCACAGGAAAGCCTGCAAAGGTATGAGGGGTCTGGGGAGGGCTTCTGTCCTGGTCTGAGTGTTAACTCTGGGGCTCTCTTGAAGCTCTAGTGACATGATACACATCTTTTATCCAAAGTTACACTTCATGTCATAAATAGAGTACATTTAGAAATTCTCCTCATCTGAAAACAGCATATTGTGCACATTTTTTAAATGTAATAACCCAGCTAGTCATGTTGACTGGTGAATAAGTAACTGCAAAATCAGAGGAGAACCTAGAGATAACCACTACGTTATGTGGGTCCCTCATCTCCTATCTAAAAGTTAAGAGCAGAATCAGAAGAATTTGAAAAACACAGTGATCCATACATTCCTGGCCTGTCTTACCCCCGTCTAGCTCTGTCAGTGGAGATGGGTCAGCAGGAGTCTGTGATGAGGTAGGGGTTTGGGGGGTCTCCTCACTGACACAGAGTTATTTGGCTTCATTTGGGGTGAGGGATGGGGGATGACAGGGCAAGCAAAACAAACAGAGGAGAGGTGTGAAGTGATCCCCGGCGAGGCGCAGGTCAGATGAGTGAGAGGAATTCTGGGATGGGTAGGGGGCGACAGGAGGAGGTGGGGGGGGGGGGTGCAGGGCAAGAACGCATTTCTACACAGGTGTGCTCATCAGGGTTCATCAGGCAGTGGGGGGGGGTGTAAAGATGCCACAATTTCCTGACATTTTTGGCCCCCACCTCAGGAGAGAAGAGGGTAAAAACAAAGAGAGAGAGAGAGAGAGAGAGAGAGAGAGAGAGAGAGAGAGAGAGAGAGAGAGAGAGGGGGGGGGGGGGGGGGGAGGGGGAGGGAGAGGGGAGAGGGAGAGGGAGAGGGAGAGGGAGAGGGAGAGGGAGAGGGAGAGGGAGAGGGAGAGGGAGAGGGAGAGGGAGAGGGAGAGGGAGAAAGACAAGGAGAGAAAGGGAGGGAGAGAAAGGAGGGAGAGAAAGAGAGGAGAGAAATACAGGGAGAGAAGAGGAGAGGAGAGAAAGAGAGGGAGAGAGAGAGAGAAAGAGAAAGAGAAGGAAAATAAAGATTATGTTTTCAAACCGCCTATAGCTGAAGGGAAAGAAAACATTGAGCTAAAGCTCTGTTCAAACAAGGTGACACCTCAAACATGCCCCGCATACACACACACATACACACACACATACACACACACACAAACACAAACACACTCTTTAGAGCGCTTCCTTCCAAGGTCGTATAAAAGGGAAATATTAGACAAATAGAGCTCCATTTTTTCCCACATTATTCATGGAGGAGGTAAATAAACAAACAAATCAATCAGTTTGACAGAGAGGCTGTCTTGTCTATCTGAGAAAAAGGACATCTGTGCTGCTCAACCCATAGACAACCCATAGACACTATTCACAGGAGGAGGGATGCCTAAGTCAATGTATTTCAGCTATTATAATGTTGTTTTCTTTATTTATCCACACCTGACATCAATACTACAGTATGAATGTGGAATAAGTGTCTATTTCCTGTATTGTTTGTGATTATTTGCTTGTGTCTGTTCAATGTCATATTTTCACATAACTGCAAAACTTGAATTTGCTATGAAGTTACGTTTCTAAAAGATGTCAGTTTGACAGAAAGAGAGAGATTGAGAGTAAACAGTCCAATTTATCCAAACACCACACCCAATATGATTCATTCTCTGCATGAAGAAAGTCCTAATAAAAAAAGTCATGGAACCTAACCCAAATATCCATCCATCCCATTCTTGCGGTATTCCCAACTGACATTAACACTTCGGAATGTTGATTCAGAATGCAAACAGACATCCATCACGGGAGGCTGTGTATCATTAACCCCCATACTACATGTCTATGAGGCTGTCTAATTGTTGGGGATTTAACCTCTATTGTTTTTACATCCATCCATCCCTTTTTCATGTGGACAAGACTTGATTCTTTCAGCATCATAACTCACTCTCATGGTGTGTTCTCTGTGATACCTTTAAGTCTGCTGATGCATTTTATTACAGTGTTGATTTAAATAATAATATTTAATGCAATTAACATTTTAATTCAATTACATGTATTCATCAATTATATTTATTCATTCATTTATATTTATGCCGCAGTGCTCCCCATATGTGTAGGAAGCTCCACTATCGCAAGACTACTGCTAGTCTTTTACCCCTACTTTCAGATTTTAATAAGGACCGAAATGAATAATCAATTTTACTCCCAGGTGAATCTGAACCCTTTTACTCTGGCTTTTTATTAAAAATGATTTGCTTTACTTGGAGAGCTAATGAAGACCTCTGGTTCTGAGTCAGAGTCCACAGAGGATTTCTGAGGCGGTGTGTGTGTGTGTGTGTGTGTGTGTGTGTGTGTGTGTGTGTGTGTGTGTGTGTGTGTGTGTGTGTGTGTGTGTTTGTGTGTGTGTGTCAGAGGCCACAGAGGATTTCTCAGGCGTAGCTGAATTAGGGTCAACAAACTAGCAGGAATTTGCTAATGGATTCACTGCAGCTTTGAGTAGTTAGTTAAGCCAAAGTTGAAATGCCACTCAAAACCCACAATATGCACAATTAGTATTTGGTTCTATAGCTACTGCAGAGCCTAGAGTAACCAACTTTATTTCTGTTGAGATTTTGCTAGTAGTTCTAGTTTCCTCGTTTTTAAAAAACAGTCATAGAATGTTAGGATTTACTGTAAATTATGAATTAATGGTAGGAGACTGATGCATTAAATATTATGTCAAAACAACTTGTCAAAAAGCTGTGAATAATGCATCAGTGTGGACCTCAAGGCATCTAATTCTGAACTATACGTGTGCATCCGGGACATGTGGGGCTGGCTTTGTAATTCTCTTGACTCCTTTGGGTGCACCAACTACCAACGCAACTGACATGGAAAACTGAGAAGAACACTCTCTGTGCCTCCTTCATCATCTCAATGTCTTCTTTTACATTTAATTTTTTTTTTACATTTTAGTCTTTTAGCAGACGCTCTTATCCAGAGCGACTTACAGGAGCAATTAGGGTTAAGTGCCTTGCTCAAGGGCACATCGACAGATTTTTCACCTAGTTGGCTCGGGGATTAGAACCAGCGACCTTTCGGTTACTGGCACAACGCTCTTAACCACTAAGCTACCTGCCGCTGCACAACGCTTTTGCATGACTTTTTTTCACTCTTTTTTCCCGGCTGGTCTTCAACTTTTTTACTCATGCTCGTAACTACTTGATTTTCTCTCTTCGCTGCTGATACCTTGATGGCCAAACTGTACACATCTGTCCTGTTACTTTATATGTGATGTTTTTAACGGAGGTTGTAGAATATGATATTGTTCCAGTTTTTATTTCTAGGAGATTCTAGGAATGGAGCCTACATCTGTGTTAGATATTGAATATGTTTTTTATTTTTGGAATCTAGTGAGGATGGAGTCAAGCTTCTTGCTTATGTTCTTGAGAAAGTTACAAGCCTTAGGGCTCAGATACACCAATAGCATTTGCTGGCTGAGAGTACTTAACACCTCTGAACGTAATTTGCGAACCGATTGCGCACCAACTTTACATGTAGAATCACATGAAAAATAAAACAGAGCGCAGACGAACGCTAGATCCACATACGGTGCGATGTGTGCGAGCCGGGTAGACGTAGGCGCATCAGTGCCAAGACAGAGAGACTAAAACACTGTTTCTATTAGCAGGCCATCAGACTGTTGAACAGCCATCACTAGCCGGCTACCAGGTGATGCACACTCACTGACACACAAAAACCACACAAGCTATCACACACACCTCATACTCACAGACACAGACACACACACACACACACACACACAAACACACACACACACACACACACACACATCCAACGCTGCTGTCCCATGTCATAGAGACATTGAACCACTGGACACTTCCCGTTTCACACTGAGTATTTACAGTTGAAGTCGGAAGTTTACATACACCTTAGCCAAATACATTTAAACTCAATTAGCCTATCAGAAGCTTCTAAAGCCATGACATAATATTCTGGAATTTTCCAAGCTGTTTAAAGGCACAGTCAACTTAGTGTATGTAAACTTCTGACCCACTGGAATTGTGATACAGTGAATTATAAGTGAAATAATCTGTCTGTAAACAATTGTTGGAAAAATTACTTGTGTCATGCACAAAGTAGATATCCTAACCGACTTGCCAAAACTATAGTTTGTTAACATGAAATTTGTGGAGTGGTTTAAAGATGAGTTTTAATGACTCCAAACTAAGTGTATGTAAACTTCTGACTTCAACTGTAAATACTGTACTCCTGACATAGGTCATTCTAATATTTATACTACTGTACTTTGTATTAGTTACACTGTTTATACACACCGCATATTTATTTACTTATATACTGGATTCTTGACATAGCTAACTTTAATATATCTACTGCTGTACACATTCTTAATATACAACATATTGTGTACATTTTCCGGTGTACATACAGTGCATTCGGAAAGTATTCAGACCCCTTCACTTTTCCCACATTTTGTTACTTTACAGCCTTCCTCTAAAATGGATTAAATCAAATAAAAAACGAATCAATCTACACACAAGACCCCATAATGACAAAGCGAAAACAAGTTTGTATTTTATTTTAGAAATGTTTGCAAATGTATTACAAATAAAAAACAGAAATACCTTATTTACATAAGTATTCACACCTTTTGCTATGAGACTCGAAATTGAGCTCAGGTGCATGTTTTTCAGCAGCAGAGACTGGGAGACTAGTCAGGATCGAGGGACAGATGAACAGAGCAAAGTATAGAGCGATCCTTGATGAAAACCTGCTCCAGAGTGCTCATGACCTCAGACTGGGGCGAAGGTTCACCTTCCAACAGGACAACGACCCTAAGCACACAGCCAAGACAACAAAGGAGTGGCTTCGGGACAAGTCTCTAAACGTCCTTGAGTGGCCCAGCCAGAGCCCGGACTTGAACCCGATCTAACTTTTCTGGAGAGACCTGAAAATAGCTGTGCAGCGACGCTCCCCATCCAACCTGACAGAGCTTGAGAGGATCTGCAGAGAAGAATGGGAGAAACTCCCCAAATACAGGTGTGCCAAGCTTGTAGCGTCATACCCAAGAATACTTGAGGCTGTAATCGCTGCCAAAGGTGATTCAACAAAGTACTGAGTAAATGGTCTGAATACTTATGTAAATGTGATATTTCCGTTTTTTATGTTTTATAGATTTGCAAAAATGTCTAAAAACCAGTTTATGCTTTGTCATTATGGGGTATTGTGTGTAAATTGATGAGGAAAACAAACAATTCAATCCATTTTAGAATAAGACTGTAACGTAACAAAATGTGGAAAAAGTCAAGGGGTCTGAATTCTTTCCGAATGCACTGTAGGTATAGATTGCATTTTGATTACTGTTACAGTGCTATTTGGGTTGTTAATTGGATTCGTCCCGACGTTCTTGATTTTTGTTTTACTTTAAAAAAAACATTTTAATTATTTGTGTACTTGTTTGACATTTTACTGCATTGCTAGGAGCTAGTAACATAAGCATTTCGCTGCACTCCGCTATAAAATCTGCTAAACTGTGTGCGCGACCAATACACTTTGATTAGTCTTTAGCAAGCAGTCTTAACCTTCATATTCACCTAATCAGTAAGATCATCATCATTACCACAACACCTCCTAGATTAAGTTTATCACATTTATTTGTTCTTTATCCGTGTCACTAAATGAACAGCGTCCAATAGCAGTAACACATACACACCAACACACACACACGCACACCCACATCCACCAATCACAGACACCATTACTGATTACTGTACTCCCATAGGCTGTGAGCTCAAAGTCAGAACAGCAGTACAGCATACCCCTGTAGTCTAAACCCTTGCATGCCACCATGTAATAAACACTAGGTCCCCACACTACTAGGAAATAATAACTCATCTCATATGCAAGAGAAACTTCCTATGTTCCTCTGTTAGTTTGCCCTAACTCCTTCAAACTCAGTGATGCCTCACACCAAAACGAAAGCATAAACAGATTCCATCATCATTTATAAAATCCTCAGCTTACCTAAGGAGTTTTGTTCAATTTAATTCCTGAAACTAGCCAGAGTGAAAGACCTAAGCAAACGTTTTCCGAGTTAGGCTGCGGTGTTCGATTACATCAAAATAAGACTTACAATAAAGAATCCATGGTAATTACATTAAGGTGACAAATTATATTATGCATGATCCCGTCCGCTTGCCAGTTAAAACATTTGCACAAAACTATATTTGGAACTTTGCTGTCAGTGAGTGAAGATATGAATCTGTCACTGTGTTACACAGGCAAACTCTCTCTCTCTCTCTCTCTCTCTCTCTCTCTGCCTCTCTGCCTCTCTGCCTCTCTGCCTCTCTGCCTCTCTGCCTCTCTGCCTCTCT